>NC_041389.1:699058270-699059454 GCF_002162155.2 Triticum dicoccoides | reverse complement strand
GGCTGGGTCACGTTTCTGTGACTGTGCATTGATCGAGTTGTCCGCCCGGTTACTTTAGGGAGCCCGTATGCAGATTCTCTTAGTCCCCCATGTATTTATGGTAAAAATTTGACCTTTCATTTAACTACTAACAAATAAGTTATATACCACAAAAATAGTAGTATCATTTGGGAGCCTCTTTCAAATATGCACCCTACAGTATATGTGACATAGAATTTATATTTTGTTAGTCAAACATACGGTCAAAGTTTGGCACAAAATACAAAGGGGGTCAATAAACCCGGACGGAGGTAGTACGTGGGTGAAGAGGTTTGTAATTACTATATACGTCATGTTTATTGGTCCTCTTTGTATTTTATGCCAAAGTTTGACTATAGATTTAACTAACAAAATATTAATACATGTTACAAAAAATTATATCATTTGGTTCGTATTTGAACATAGTTTCCGTTGATATTATTTTTTATGTATAACTTATATTTTTCTTAGTGAAAATCATGGTCAAAATATGACACTAAATACGAGGGGGGCTAACACTACTGGAATCAGCTTCTTTGCCGTCTGTCATGGCTGATGGCAAGGGCATAGATCCCGGACGGTAAACTTCTTTGCCGTCCGCCAGCAGACGCAAAATGTCCGTCTGAACATGTGCCAACAAAGGCCTTCTTTGTCGTCCGCTTCCTGGAAACGGACGGCAAAGAATTGTGTCGTCCGCCATCTGAGGCCAGCAGACGGCAAAGACAGCGGACGACAATGGGGTGGCGTCAGAGCCGTTAGGGGGTTAACGGTGCTCTTTGCCATCCGCAAGTGGACTGCACTGAGTCGAAGCTCTTTGTCGTCGGCTGACGGACGGCAAAGAGCTCAGTTAGGCCAGCACTGGTAAGCTGCCACGTGTCCAGCTATGTCGTCCGCCAGCTGACGGCAAAGATTCAAAGGTCTTTGCCGTCAGCTGGCAGACGGCATAGCTGACCAAATAGGCAGCTAGTGTTCCCAATTTCTACAGGTAGCTGCCACGTGTCCTCTTTGACGTCTGCTAGCGGACGGCAAAAGGCTATGTATCCCCTGTTTTTATTTATATCTACTTAATTTCACTAGAATTCACACACAGATATATATATATATATATATATATATATATATATATATATATATATATATATATATATATATATATATATATATAT
>NC_041389.1:699032885-699058070 GCF_002162155.2 Triticum dicoccoides | reverse complement strand
CATATATAAGAAACATAGTTTCATCCATACATCGTACACTAATATCACAATGTTCATCCAACACATTGTTCCATGCATCCATATAACAAGTTCCACATTATTCTTCGATACAAACGAAAAGAAGAACAGAAGACTAGAAGAAGAAGAAGAAGTCTTCTTCTTCTTCTTATTCCTTTCTTCCTATTCCTTCTTTTCTTCCTCTTCCTTGATTTTCTTCATCTTATTATGTCATTTGTGGACTAAATAGGCTAAATTATGTCATAAATGGACTAAATAAGAAGAAAAATGCTATTTTTGAGCTAACATAGCAAATTATGCCATTTTTGACCTAACTAAGCTTATTGTGTCATTTTACTGAAAAAGGGTTTCCCCCCGCTTTGTATTCCAAAGCACCAACACCGAGTACAGAGATCGCTGTGGCGAGCAGCACAACACACCAAAAGAAAAGGAAGAAGAAACAAATGCCAGCTACGGCAGCTCGGCAAAGCACGGATGACCCGCCACCGCGGCGCCCATCGGAAAAAAACCACCACAGACCGAGGTTCCTAACCGCCACGTACCAAGCAGCACCTCCAAGAAGGAATGCGACGCCGACGACGCTGCTACCCGGACGAGTCCTAGGGTTTCCCCCGGCACGCGGAGGGAGGTGGGGGTGAATACCACCGACACCCTCCAGGAAGGAATGGTGGCACCCGCAGGTGTCACCGCGTCGGGGCCGAAGCCGGCACGGATTTCTCCCGCATTCCCAGACCCAACCGCCCAACCGGATGAAACCAACCCGCCAAACCGTCGCCCACCCCCATGCGCCAACGCAGAAACGCCGCCACCAACGCCGCCTCACTACGAACACCACCACGAGGCCAAGAGGACCGGAGAGAAGCGCACCACAACGAGAGCAGCAACACCGACACCGAGCGGGAGGGAACCACCTCCACCGCCATCGTGCGGGAGGCCCATGCCTCCGGCACCGTCGCGGTAGCCGTCCGGACATGGCCGCGGGGCATGCCGGGCCACCCCCGGCCCAGCCAGGCCCGCTGCGGGCCCGTTAAGCCCCGCCGGCCACGATGCAGCAGGTCGGCGTCGGCGCCGCCAGCACCCAGCCACTCATCACGACTCCCCCGCCTCCCAGAAGCCACGTCGGAGACGATCCCCGCCGCCGGCTCGTCCAAGCCCAGATGGGGCCCAAAGGGCCCCGATCTGGGCCGAGCGGACGACACCAGATCGCGCCGCCGCGCCGCCCCACCGCCCCACCGCCAACGGCGGCGCCGCCACCCAGCTGTCCGCCTGCGTCGCGCCACGGAGCCCCGCCGCCACGCCAGACCATCGCCACCGAAGAACACCCCCCGGAGCAGCTCCGCCCACGCCGGAGAGCGACCGAGAGGGGACGGGCAGGGAGGCCGCCGCCACCAGCAGCCCCGGGGCCAGGCCGGCCGCGGGCGCCGGCGACGGCGGCGAGAGGGAGGGAGGAAGGGCGTGGCTGGAGGGAGGAGGAGGGACGCGCGGCCGGTCGCCCGTGGGGGGGCGACATGGTCGCGAGAGGAGGAGCTGGGGATCTTGTGTCATTTTAGAGGACAACAAGCTAAGTATATGACATTTATGAGGTTAGCAAGGTTATGATGCCATTTACAAATAAAAACAAGTAAGAGGAGGAAAAGAAGAAGAAGAAGAAGAAGTCCTTCTTCTTCTTCTTCTTTTCTTCATATTCCTTCTTTTTCTTCCTCTTCCTTGATTTTTTTCATCTTATTATATCATTTGCGGACAAAATAGGCTAAATTATGTCATAAATAGACTAAATAGGCTAAATAAGAAGAAAAATGCCATTTTTGAGCTAACGTAGCAAATTATGCCATTTTTGACCTAACTAAGCTTATTGTGTCATTTTAGAGGACAACAAGCTAAGTATATGACATTTATGAGGTTAGCAAGGTTATGATGCCATTTACGAATAAAAACAAACTTCTTCTTCTTCTTCTTCTTCCTATTCCTTCTTTCCTTCCTCTTCCTTGATTTTCTTCATCTTATTGGCTAAATTATGTCATAAATGGACTAAACAAGCTAAATAAGAAGAAAAATACCGTTATCACGGAGGTGTAGGAATGGTCGGGGCTGCGCCAGTGGCAGACGGAGGTGAAGGACCGGTCGGGGTTCCGGCATTGGCAGACGCGGAAGGATTGGTCGATGCTTGTTGGGAGCGAAGCTGAACCAAAGATCATTTCCAGTAATGTCTCGTTAGCATGATGCAAACTAAAAAGTGAATAGTAGTAACTAAGGACCATTCAAATCAAACTCACTGTGGCCGCCGGAGCAATCTGGGGCATCGGCGGAGGGGCCTGACAGTTTTTCTCGCACATGGTCTGCACATTTGGTTCTCACGAGTCAGTCATATTAGTTAGTAATGCAAACATTATGTGCATGATTGGGCTAATATGCACGAGAAACGTACCACGATGAGCTTGCATAGGGCCCGATGAGACGCATCGTTCCGGTTCCTCTCCTCCTCCAACAGCTTAGCCGTCCTCTCCTCCCTCTCCCTCTCCCTCTCCGCTGCCTCCCTTTTTGCCTCCTCCAAAAGCGCCTGGGTCTTCAATCTCTCTTTCTCAACCGCTGCCTGCAACACATTACTCCTCGTTATCATTGTAATCATCGACGGACGCACACACAATGTAATGGAGGAAAGGTCAGAGAGTCCGTATAACTAACCGCCACGGCGAGCTCCGCGGGCCGTGCACGAGGCGTTATCTCAGGATCAGAGCTACTCAGGCGCTTCTTGATCTGCGGGAGAGTCTTAGGACAACGTATCAGTCCATCACCAATGGCTTGAGAGTCATGGGACCTCCCGCCACCAGATATCATCACACTACAAAAAACCTGCTAATACATGACGGATTTCGAATGACGATTTCAAAAACTGTCATGGATGGGCTGGTACAGCCCTGCAAGCCTGCTGAAGCCCGCTAAAGCCCGACTAAATGTTCGGCATATAAAAACCTAACCCTAACTCCCTCTTCTTCGGCCCCTCTCCCTCATCTGCAGCCGCCTCCCATTCCCCATCGTCTCCCACACCTCACCCCCACCTCGCCGCCACCCTCCCCCCACAGCTTGCCGCTGGCCCTCCCTCCTCTCACCTCGCAAATCCGGCGACTACTAGATCGGCCACAACAACCCACCGATCCGTCCCTATCGCGACCCATCTCTCCCTCCCTCATAAGAACCATCGCTCCGCCACAAACACTAGCCAATTCCGGCGACGTCCACCACCACGCAGCACGCTCAGGAGCTCGTCTCCGACCCATCCGTCCTCAAGTACGGCTGGATCCGCCGCTCCCTGCCTCCGACGCCCGTCCACGACCTCTAGCCCATGGCTAGGGTTTCAGCTGCGGCATCCCGTCCGTTGTCGGCGCGTATCCAGCGGCTCCTCTTTGTCGTAGACCGCGCCCCCTCGTGCCCTCTCCTCCTCCTGGATGGCGCCCCTTACCTCGGTTGGGCTGGACGACCGCGACCCCAACCCCCTCTTCGCGTCGCCGACGCGGTCGTGGTTCCTGTGGCGACCTCCTCTGTCGCGACATGACGGTGTCTGGCCAACACCGCAACTGCTGCCTTGCCTACAATCCTCTCTGGTGAGCACCATTACCTTACCGTGACAATCAGGTAGCTGTAGTTTTAGTTGACTACCGTTGGTATTGATGAATCTCAAGTGGCAACTATTCTGAGTTATTTTGAGAACTTGTAAAATGATCTTGGTCCACTAATGAATGATTGATGCATAATTTTTTATGGTGCATGATGTGTGTGTTTCTTTTTATTCTTCAATCTCTATTACTTCATTCTGTACTGAACTTCATAAGGCAGTGGTTTGTATTACTGGATGTGAAGACTGAATGTTGAAATTAGCATTGAATAATAGTTAAGAGGATGTGTTTATCAGATTAGCCTCCCACCCAATTTGTCTTTTAATATTGTATAATATTTTTGTGTGGTATTACAGTGCCTTTTATTTCATTACAGATAGTTTCATTGAAGAAATTTAAGAGGCAAGATATGCTTTTCGTTAACTCTGGTCTCCATTTTTTTGTTTTCAACATGGACTTTTGTTTATAGCTTGATTCAAGGCCTCATAGAGTTTAGTCAGCGCTGCCTCACAGTATAGATGCAATAATTTTCAGTGTTTTTGTGGCATCAAGTTATCTCTAAAGGAATGCATTAGTTTTATTTGCATAATTCACTAAATACACAACCTTCAAATACAGATTGGACCGATTATTAATTATGCGACCGACAAATTTGTTGTTGCGAGTAACGGTGCCAATATATGTATTTCTAATCCTAATTCTTTTAACGACTTTTAAAACACTTCTTGTTTTACCATTCCTCTTATGTTTGTTGTTGCTCGCTTACTCCTTCATGCATGCTCAAATACCTATATTAATACTATCCAGTTGTTGAGTGACAAATGTTTCGAAGGTAACCATCTTATCTCAGTTTTGGTGTGGCATCTTCGGTTTTGTAAGACATAAATATTATCATTTGGTGAAAAAACACAACTGTGTATGTAGACTAAGGGCGATCTATAATATAACACAATTCATTGTACATCAGGCTTTCAATGAACATTGTCTCTGCACATTCACTATGAGCATGTTGAAAATATGACAAAACCACATGTTTTCGAAGATAAGAGCATGCCTATTATTCAAGTGAAGATCTTTGTCTCTTATAATGCTAAGCATGCACCTAATTAAGGTTGTGTTTGCTCCTGTGGCATCAATACATTCTATTGATTTACATATCTTTAGGTATTTTTATTATGTCCACCTAACATGATTAGGCATGTATTATTTACCATGTCTAATTGTTTACTTAAATGTGTATAAATGCCCCAAAGGTAGTAGGGCTTGCTGCATGTCAAATAAAATCATTCACAAACCAGTTGAGTACTTGCGGGCACATGTATATTATTCTTTCCTTGCACATGTATATTAAATTTGTAGTTCTCTGCGTCATGTATATATTTTGTTAGTGATGCCATTGATTTTGGTGTATATACTTTGTTATTCTCGTTTCTGTGTACAGTAAGATTTCAGAACTTGTGACAAAATCGTATTTGCTATTCTGCTGTGCATTTTTGTATCTTTCCAGAACCAAAAATAACAGTATACTTGTACCTGTTCTTATTGCCTAATAAAAGGGAATGTTCCTTGCCTGACATATTTCTCCAGTGATGTGAAGTGTATATACCAATGCAGTACTATATTTTTGTTCTGATTTCTTAAGCGGTGAGTTCTTGATGTTTGCTATTTCTAGTACTCATGATGTATTTGGGGATTATTTCGTGGCTCGGGTGTCCACTGATCTAAACTATGTTGGAGACAAATGAACTTGCTGTGTCAATTCTTCAAGGTCTTCATCAACAACAGCAGTCACTGCTGCATGCTCACACTACAGTATGTATTCAGTCATAACTACTTTATAGTAGTTTGGATATACTTCCCTGAAATGTAGCGAACCATTGTTGGCTGTATAGCTCTTTAAGCGTAGTGTAACTTTGAAAGTGTGTCCACCTTGAACATTTCATTTGATTCTTGTTCTCATTGAATGCTATTATTTGTAATCTGCTTCCTCATACCAAAGTAATTGAATTAGACCAAATTTATAGGAAGCTATATCAACATCTGCACCACAGAATTAGTTTCATTAGATTCATTGTAAAAAATATATTCATAACAATAGTCCACTTGGCTGCTCATGATAATAAAGTATACCTATTAGGTCTATTCTCACATGTAGATAGGTGTATAACCATGGCAGTTTTACCAATACCTCATGAGTGACGTCCAAATCATGTGAAATAAAAATGACGGTTCAGATGATAAAAGCTACTATTGTTGTTGTTGTAATCAACTTGCCATTTTGTAAGAGAAGCATTTTGTTTTACAGGTTTCTTTGGTGGTGAGAGCTGCAAAGGAAGTTTGAGCTGAGGTGACGTTGATGATTAAGAGGGCCTGTACAATGTTGCGTATTTGTTGATGTAATCTGGTTATTGAGGGCATGTGAACTGATGTTGTATTTGTTCTTGGGCACATTTAAAAGGCTTTTACACTGTGAAATAGTTGAATAAAAATATATGGAATGGGCCAAATTATGGCCTCACAAATGGAAATTAATGTGTTGTGAATGCTTGATTGATTATGTGTAATGCGCTGCTGTAGCTGGTTGAATGAATATCGTGGGCTTTATTAAACAAATGCAGTAAACCATTAAACCATCGCACTAAAAAGTGGGCTAATGGGCATGGCTGGTCATAAATAATAGGGTAGGATGCCACGTCAGATCTACATGGGTGCCGCGTAGATGCCATGTGAGGTTCTTATATTGGTACAGTGTCATGTAAATCCATGACGGACAGTCCGTCACGGAGGACCGGGCCTGGGGCGGGCCTGGGACTGATCGGTGACGGCCAGGAATCGTCAGGATGGTGCAGTTGTCAAATTATGACGCGATATATATGACGGATTTTAAATCCGTCATGGACCTCCCTCCTTGACAGTTTTTCACTATTCCATGACGGACCGTATCCGTCATGGATTAACAATATTCTTGTAGTGTCACTAGCTCTGTATCAAAAGGATCCTGGCTTGGGTTAAAGTCCTCCCCTTTCCTCGCCTTCCCCTCGTCTCTGTACTTCACAAGCTTGTGGTGGGAGGAGATGTTGGTGAAGCTCTGTGGATGATCTAGGTCAGACTCCGTGAATGCCTTGGCCTTCTTGTACGGGGCCATATGGGCCATGCCATAGAGGTCGAACAGACTTGGCACAGGCTTCTTGTTGTACTGCGCCTGAGAGAGAGGAACAAAATATTAGTTAAGGGCTCAAGCTAGCATTAAGAATGATATTACTATGTAAATATGTCATTTTGGATCTAAGAAAGGTTATTATGTCATTTTCGAGGAAAATAAGCTAAGTTTAGGTCATTTTCGAGGTAAGCAAGATTATTTTGCCATTTTTTACCAAAATATGCTAATTATGCCGGCTTGTGGCGTGATTACCTTTCCTCCCGTATCCCATAAACTCCCATGTAAAAAACTTTTCTTGAAATATACCGTATTCAGGTGGGGAGCCTTTCCCCCTGGTGACAGTTTCAAAAAAAAAAAATCAAAGGGACAAGCTGAAGGAAGTTCTCAAACCGCTCAAGCATTGAAGATAGTTTTGTGGCAAATCAAACAAAATGCAGGTTAGTTCAGCAAGATCAGAAACCGGGAAGAAGATAAAAATGCAGGGGAACTCCATAGAGATCTGCATGGAGTTTTTCTGGTCATTCAAGCCAAGTGCTGATCCTAGAGATTTGTCTCTCAGATTACAATGGGTGGTTTGAACCATTTTAATTGTATCTTTCGCGCTCAGATGATACTGAACTGGTCTACCTTGGATCATCAAACTATTGCTAGTAATAAGTATTCTTAAACAAGAAATGCGTTCGGCTAATCAGGAAGCGATGCCACAAATACATGGTGATAATTGTGTTGTTGCCTGTTCTTCGACCAAGGGATGGATACTCAGCTCAGGACTCATGAGACTGTTCTGCATTGAAAAACAAATTCTGGTTTGATTGATTTGGGCAACACACTCTTCAGACTTGAGAAATACAATTCAGAAAATCCAGACCGCTCTTTACACTCTCTGTGCAAGCAACAGAAGTATCAGAAAACAAAACTTCTGCCTCTACACTGCTAGGCCAGGCGAAGAAGGTTTCAACAAGTCCCTACAGAAAGAAGGTTTTAACAAGTCTTGTTAAAACCATCTACCTGCCGAAACTATTTTCTTGATCTGGTCACCGGAGAGAGTTCCGTGCTGCAGGAGGGCGCTGGCGAGGACATGGAGCTCCCTGCTGTGTGCCGTGAGAATCGTTTTCGCGTTACTGTAGGCCTTGTCCAATAATGCCTTCACCTCCTCATCGACCAGGGCCGCCATTGACCCGCTCATGGTCGCCGCGCGCCCACCATCGTCGTAGGAAAGAAGGCCGACCCGCTTGCTCATGCCATACTTGGTGACCATGTCCATCGCCAGCTGAGTCGCCTGGCTGAGATCAGAGAAGGGGCCGGTGGTGACCCCGGTCTCTCCAACTAGGAGCTCCTCGGCCACCCGCCCACCCATGAGGACATCCAGTCTCGCCAGCATCTGCTTCCTCGATACTTCGAGCTCGCCGTCTTCTCCCGGCAGTTGTGTCACCATGCCAAGAGAGTTTCCCCTGGGGACAATGGTGGCCTTGTGGACGGGGTCGGCGCCGTCTGTGAGATAGCGACAAGGGCGTGCCCTCCCTCGTGGTACGCGGTCATCTTCCTGGAGCGATCAGACATCTTCCTTGGCGTACTCGAGGTGATCCATCCCAACAGCATTTGCCCCCTCCCTGGAAGCCTTGAGCGCCGCGTCGTTCACTAGGTTTGCGAGGTCTGCACCAGAGAACCCAGGCGTCCCCCTCGCGATAGGCATCACATCCAAACCCTTGGCTCTCAACACCTGCACGGGAGAAATAATGGAGAAAAAGGTCAAAGCCTCGCATCAGACACGGCGAAAAGCAAGCACACCTTGCATTACATACCTTTGACAAGTGTGCCTCGAGGATCTGCCGCCGACCCACAACATCTGGAAGCGGAACATGAACTTGACGGTCAAAACGCCCAGGCCTGACAAGGGCGTCATCTAGCGACTCAACGAGGTTGGTTGCTGCGACCACGATGATCCCTCCATTCTGCTTGAAGCCATCCATCTCAACAAGCAGCTGGTTCAGAGTCTGCTTTGACGACGATGGTTCTTCTGCAGTTCTGCGCCCACCAACGGCATCAAGTTCATCGATGAATATTATGCAAGGAGCTCGCTTCCTTGCCGCAGAGAAGAGCTCCCTCACCCTCTCCTCGAAAGCACTGCCACTGCACGCAAAGAAAGGGACGCCGGCTTCCCCAGCCACAACCCTTGCCAACATGGTCTTCCCTGTGCCAGGTGGGCCCACAAGCAAAATACCCTTTGGAAGCTTGCCACCAAGGCGGTTGAAACGCTGCAAAGCATGTAAAACTTACTAGGTTAACAACAGAAGCGGTTATTGAATTAAAACACCTGCACACAGGTTGATATGGTGATGCCGCACTCACATTTGGATCTCGTAGGTAGTGAACTATGTCCTCGAGCTCAGCTTTGGCTTCATCAACCCCCTTTACGTCACTGAGTTTCGTGCTCGAATCCCTAGGCACTTCTTTCAAACCTTCAAACTTGCCAACCTCCGCTTCCTCCAGTTTACCAATTGCATAGACTGCAAAGCCAGCAACCACGAGGCCTCCAGGCTCCAGAGGTACGCAGAAGCTGCTTTTTTAGTAGGCCTTTCTCTACCATGTAATAGGGTGCACTAGCTGTACCAAGAACACGTCCTTCCTGCCTTGCTGCATTTGAAATTCCCGCTGCATAGAGAACAGAATCCATCAGTGCACACAAAAGTTGTCAAGCCAAATTGCATGTTGTTCATCTGTAAAAGGCACATTCAACTCCTAATTAATTAGTAAACGTGACAAAAGAAAAGGCGGCTACCTTGACTTAGCCTTTTGAAGTTCTGTATGACTCCTTCTGTATCACCCCTATAAAACTCTTTAGGAAGAGAAGCGGTGTCAGAGTGCATGCCCCGTGTCCTCTGACCAACGAAACTTGATCGGTACCGCTGTTGTAGATTTCTAAGCACACTGCCTGCATTAATTAAACACCAAGCAGAAACTTAATCCATGGCAGCAGGCACCCAGTAAGGTGTAGAATATGGTGAATATGGTAAGATCTAGATTCTACTAAGAAGAGGTAAAAGAAAGCATCTCTCTAACTGAAAACAGGATATTCGGGCACAATTCAGTCAGGCTACTATTAGTTTGGCAGTTGCCACATAAGCATATCGAGTAAAGCTGTACATTATAAGGCAGGGTGAGGGAAGCAACCATATATACCTGCACCACTACTTGTATCTGCAGCAGGTGTGTTGGAATGTAACGCGGGCTGCCCTCTGAAGTTTTGTATAACTCTTTCTGGATAACTCCTAGAAATGTTGCTACGAAGAGAAGCGGCCTGAGAGTGCACGCCCCGTATCCTCTGCACAGTAGAGGTTGATCGGTACCTCTGTAGTAGGTTTCTAAGCACACTACCTGCATTAATTAAGCACCAGGCAGGAACTTAATTTCTCCATGGAAACAGGTAACCAACTTGGCGTATAATAACGTAATAAGATCCCAAGTTTACACAGAAGAAGAAAAACAAATCATCTGTCTATTGTAGTAATATTGGGCACAATTAAGTGGGGCTTCTTTTAGTTGCCGGTTGCCACATAGGTATACTGATTAAAGCAGCAATTTTATGCGGTGTAAACAGCCATATATACCTGCGCTGGTAGTTGTATTGGCAGCAGGTGCCCTCAGAGAAGGAACGGAGGCCGCTGACACAATCTCGCTGCAAATTGCATTCGCCGACCGATGCCTCGCAAGATGCCTTGCGGCCTGTGACACACACACATAGGCACGCAAAGATTAAGTTGAGCAGAATATGGTTCTACTTAACAACGGTGTCGAAAAGGGATAAAGAAAATAAATCAACAACCCATATAGTGGCATTGATCTTTCAGCGTGTTTCCTGAAGTGCAGACACTGCCTCTTGCAGTTGCAGAATCAGCATCATGCACACAAGAATTCAGTAAAATTACTGAATACCATATGAGAACCAACCAAACTCCCCTGCGAATAAGTGACGCTCAAAACTCAAATGGCTGGAGGTGAGCTACAAGCAAGATCATCCTCGACAGTGGCGCAAATTTGTCTCCCCACAGTGACCGATTCATGCCAGGCTCGTCCATCTACCAACCTAGACCGCGACTTTTTTAGACTGGATCCACGAAATCTTCCTGCAAGCGCGCATGAACCTACTTACCCTCGCGCGCGCTCGTCCGCCTCCCCGCCCGAGGCGTCTTCCGCCAGAGGCTGGGGCCGGAGGAGCATCCCGCCGTCGTGGAAGCGCCCGTCGGCTGACGACGCCGGGAAGCGGGACGAGAACCGCGACTCCAAGCCGACGGCCAGGTGTCAAAAGAAGCACGCGACGCGGTTGTGCGGAACGGGCGCCGCGCCGACGACCGGCGGTGCCGCACCCGCCGTCGGTGTGCAGTCGTGGATGTCGCCAACTTATTTTTTCCTTGAAAAAAGTATACTGTCCAGCCCGGCAAGGAGCCCATTAGCTTTCCTTACACAGGCTTCGGGCCTTCCAAGCGGGCCATAAACCAAGAGAAAAGAATTCGTGGCAAGAAGGCAGATCGAGCACAGTACCCACAACGATCCCTAAAAAAAAAGTTATTTCTTTCTCAAAAAAAAAGTTATTTTTGCTGATTATTATACCGTCAGCCCCTCAAAAAAATCAAATCAATTTTTTGTTGTTGATTATTACAATCCGGTAAAGTAGATTTTTTTTACAATGATCATCATGGTAGTTATTTGATTGTTTTTGCTATAAGATTGATCAAACTTTGCTCCTATTTGAACTTCCAATGATTTACTGTGACATGGAGTGTACAAAATTCATTTACGTGCCTTCTTTTCAAACACGGATGTTCCAATTATACAAGAAAAGACATGTGCTATCGTCGAGGGATGAGAAGGGAGAACGAAAATATACATATAGTTAAGAACACAAAGACAACAGGAAAAAGAAGAGGTGGAAGACACAAACCTTGCAAGCCGCGGAGAAGGCGGCGCGCCATGCCATTGCCATGGAGGACGCGCGTGCGTTAACGTCGTTGGCTGGGACCGATGTTCTTTTTACCGTTGTTCAAACGAAGGAACAGTACTAGAGGTGGAACACGATCGAAGCAGCTAGCTTGATTTTCCCTCTAGCCTCCTCGTGTATGCATGCTACTCCTTGTTTACCATTATATATGTTTCTCTAGTATAGACCAAGACTAGAGACGAGGGCCATTGACTACGTGTGTGCGTATATATACATGCATGCATGCTACTGTGCATGAGATGCACGTACAGAGATCGAGCCTCTTCCCAACCGGCCGGGCAAGGTAATAGTGCTGCATGCTTGGACGGCAAGGTAGGCTAGCTCGAGCTAGCTAGCGAGTGCACGGTAAATTTGGACCTAGCTAGGTTGACGGTGCGTGCGTGGTAAGCCTTGGTGTGAATTAATTTAGACTTTGGCCATACGTATGCACGCATGTACGTACGTTGGCTTGTGAACCAAGTAGATAGTGTATACACGTCCGTCTGTGGGTCTATGCATGCTTGGGAGAGGGTTCGATTTGTCTTCAAGAAAGAAACTTGACTAGCGCGGTGCAGCTCTCTCACGCAGACGATCTGTGGCGACCGATCCTCCGTAGTACTAGTAGAAAGGTTAGCTATTTGTGAAACTACCTCCCCCCCCTGTCATCAAAGGTTTCGTGGTGTAGTTGGTTATCACGTCAGTCTAACACACTGAAGGTCTCCGGTTCGAACCCGGGCGAAGCCATCTTTATTTTTGCAATTTAATTTTCCCGTTTACTAGTTCTAGTTCGTCCATGGCTCGTATACGTAGGTATGCTTCGACTCCGCTCTTCTGCTAACTTTTTTCCCTTTCAAAATGACTCCACCTGTAGGTGTGGATCTTATTGTTCATTAATTCGGTGCAGCTTTTTTCTTAAATGATTCGGTGCAGCTAAATCGCTAGCCACTACTCCCGTCCAAAAAACAAAACAACGCTAGCAAGTACAGCAGACACAAATTAACTTGCTGCTACACCATGGCATAAGCTATATTTTACGGCCCCCGCAAAAAAAAAAAGCTATATTTTACGGGCACGTTTACAAGAAAGAGCACCGGAGCCAGCGAAACAAGTAGCTCGGCAGTCGGTAGCAAGAACTTTGGCGTGAAAGGCCACGTTCCCGATGAGGATGCTTTTTAGACAGACATGTTCAGCGCGAAGAGCATCCGATGAGGATGCCGCTTTCCAACGCCGCCGTGAATATCGCAATTCGCAAGAGCTGTCTCGGATGCACATGCCCACGCTTTCGGATGCCCCCACGCCGTGCTGGTGTGGACGCTGAGCTTGCGGGCCATGCATTTTGGGACGCGTCCACCGCCTGCGTCCAGGCTGCAATGTACTCCACTACTCTGGGCCTCGTCTTTTCAGTTCTTGTTTTCTTTCTTTCTTTATTGATTTGGATTTTTAAAAATATCTGGCGTTTTACAAAAAATTGTAGAGATTTCAAAAGGTTCAGGAAATTTTAAAAAGTCACGTTTACAAAAAATATTTGCGTTTTTTCAAATAATGTTCAGAAATTACAATTGAATTTCTAAAAGATATTCGTGTTTTCAAAAATGGCTCACAACTTTAAAAAAGTTTAGAATTTCAAAAAAAAAATCTGAAATTTAAAAAAAGAATCTGGTTTTTAAAAAATTGCTCGCCGTTCCAAAAAAATGTATGTGTCTCAAAAATATGTTTGCGTTTTTTAAATTGTTCCAATTCTTTATAGTAAAATGCTACAGTAGTGACAATACAACTGTTCACTACAGTTCCCACTCCACGGTTCGTGCAATGAGTCGGCCCACCCAAGACGGTCTCATGCGACAACCCTCCTATTTTTAACGCAAAGAGCGTCAAATTAGAGGCCTCAAAAAGGCCTATTCGTAGTCAATAATTGACGAGGGCCATCCACTAAACTTTCACGCTCGCCTCCAAGCCGGTCAAGATGAGACCAGTTTGACCAATCCACGAAAGTCCATGTGTGCAACACCGATTCGACCAAATTTTCATGTGATGTTATTTGTAAAATGGCAAAATCCCCACCAACGTGGAAATCCCCAACCCGCAACCAATCCCTGCCCCCCACCCCTCAAATACCCATCCGCGCTGGTGCGCCCATCCGTTAGTTGCTGCCATCTCCAATCTTGCCACCCCATTCTCTCATCGGCAGCACATCCCTTTCTGTTGCCAATGTCCGCCGCTAGCTCTCCCCACTCTGTTGTCCGCCAATAGCCAGTGCTGGTACCCCTAATTTGGTGCCCCGTGTAACGCACCAGATACAACTTTTCGTATTCGTAACTCCAACTCTTGCCTTTTCCTGAGATGCGATATGATATTTCCTTCGTGGTTGGGTTTTTGTCTTTTGTTTTGCTTTTGTTCATGTCTTGCATTTTATATCATAGCATCATGTGCATCGCATCCATATGTTTTCATAAAACCCGTACCCGTTCGTAGTTGCCGCGTTTCCCTCTTGCTTTAGTTGTCCTTTCCGAGACCAACCTTGTTCTTCGTTGTCCCTCTTGTCTGACCGCCTAACCCCCCTCTCTGCGCAACCACCGACCCCCTTTTGCGCGCGTCCGAAAACCTCCCCCGAACCGCTCGGTCATGATCGTTGGGTCCGGATCATCTCCAAACATCTATAAATCATCTCCGTTTTCTTATTTGGACCCCCTAGCCTATTTTTCTCGACCGCCCAATTCCGATTGGGCGTACCGAGTTAATCCCAACCCTAATCCCCTACCTATATAAACAACCTAACCCTAGACCCACTCCCTCATTTCCCTCCTCGCGCCGCCACCCAGTCTCCACCTTCCTCGGGATCCTCCCCGACCAATCGAGCCAGCCGACAGCCTCCCCCCAACCTCGGGATCTCCTCCCGATCCACCTGCGCCTCTCCTTCCGCGCCCAGCCTCCACCTTCACCAATCCAACCATCGAGCACCCGCTCACCGCCCGAGCAGCAACCACGGCGCCCGAGCTCCACCTCCTCGTCCCCATGCCCGCAACAGTAGAGCAGGAGCTCTGCGCCCCGCCTTCCTCCGCCTCGCCTGTGTCCTCCTCTGTACAGGATCCGGCCCCGACGCCCCATCCCCGACCTCCTCGTTCGATTCCTCGTCGTCGTAGCCGCGCCAAGTCCTCTGCTTCGTCCAGGACGTGGGCGCCTGTCTTCATCGCCCGAAACCCCAGTCCGTCGAGCAGGGACGCCATGGCCGTCCTCTTCTTCAGATCAAGGCTCCGGCCGTCGGATCCGGTTCCCTCAGCAACCACATCGAGCTCCGGCCGGTCCAGCCTCGTGCCTTCCCCGCTGTCCCTCGCCGACGCCAAGCTCTGTCCGCGCACCAAGCTTCTGTTGCAGCCGCCGCTGCTCCTGTTCGTCAGGAGTTGATGAGGCAGACAGCTCGCTCGCCTCCCCTGCTTCGTGCATGTGGGCATCGCAGCCGCAGCCCAGCTGACGCCTTCCTTCGCGTCCTGTCGTCGCCACGAACCCTCCCCGTCGCCTGCATCTCCTGCGGCAGCGCCGCCATGCCCGCACGCCTATGGCGAAGCTCCGGTGAGCCAAGCCGCGCCCGTGCACCTGTTTCTTCCTTCCCCTTCACCTTCTATCTCTCACACGTCTCCCTCTCTCTCTGATGCGTCCACAGGAGGAGCATCACCCTCGCCAGAGACCTCCAGCGCCACCCTCTGCCTCGCGCGTCCGCGCGCTTGGGACGCCACCCCTTTGTCCGTTGACCGAGAGCGGCCATCTCGAGCCGATCCCCTGCCGCTCGTCTGCGTTGACCGTTCCACCCCAGCGCCTGGGCCAGCGGCCACCGGCTCCAGCCTCCTGCTCCACCGACCGAGCCAAAGCCCATGGGTGAGCAGCTCCCCAGCGCCTCTCTGTTTTTTCACCGATTGGGCCAACCAGATTCAGCCCGTTGTGTTTTTTTCCCCTGCTGCGAATTTAGACTTTATCCAGAGTATTACAGATTTGCAGAAAACCCCTGTTGTTCATGCATTTAATAACTCCACAACCATGCATCGTATTAAAATGTTTTAAACATGTAAAATGCTTAGAATGTTGTGTAAATTAATAATATGCCACTTTCATCCATGTTTAAAATGTTTAAAATACCGTTTGACTAAATTTGCTCAAATGCCATGCTAAATTGTTTTATTTCATAACTAAATAACCGTAGCTCGGTTTTAAATGTTCTTTATATGTAAATGGGGTAGAAAAATGCATAGATTAACTTGCTGCACTTTGTTTTACTATTTAACAACTCTAAAATTGTGTTTAGGGCAGAACAGTACCAAATTCATAATTTGCATATGGGGATTTTCTGGAATTGTTGTTTGTTGTTTCCAGCCTCATTTAAATTGCCTAGATAGGTAGTTTTATTATGCTTCACCTCTTGCCATGTTAAAAACATTTAATATTGTTGGGTAGCATAAACGGGAGTGAACTAAATAACTCGATGTGGTGTTTCGTCAATATGCAACTCGTTGCATATTGAGCTCCATTTAACTTGTAGTTTTGTTTGTTGCACTTTGCCATGCCTCATTAAACCGGACATGCATCATACTTGTTTGTGCATCATGCCATGTTTATGCTTGTGCATTTACCATGTTGTTTGTTTCTTTCTGGTGTTGCTTCTTAGTTCCGGTAATGGTTGCGATTGTGAGGATTCGTTCGACTACTCCCGTTCATCTTCTGCATGGACTCGTTCTTCTTCCTTGCGGGATTTCAGGCAAGATGACCGCTACCCTGGATCTCACTGCTATCATTGCTATGCTAGTTGCTTCGTTCTATCGCTTTGCTGCGCTACCTACCATTTGCTCTTCAAGCCTCCCAATTTGCCATGTCAGCCTCTAACCTTTTCACCCTTCCTAGCAAACCGTTGCTGGGCTATGTTACCGCTTTTGCTCAGCCCCTCCTATAGAGTTGTTAGTTGCAGGTGAAGTTGAAGATTGCTCCATGGTGGACAGGATTTTGTTGGGATATCACAATATCTCTTATTTCATTAATGCATCTATATATTTGGTAAAGGGTGGAAGGCTCGGCCTTATGCCTGGTGTTTTGTTCCACTCTTGCCGCCCTACTTTCCGTCATACCGGTGTTATGTTCCCGGATTTTGCGTTCCTTACGCGGTTGGGTGATTTATGGGACCCCCTTGACAGTTCGATTTGAATAAAACTCCTCCAGCAAGGCCCAACCTTGGTTTTACCATTTTCCTCACCTAGCCCTTTTTCCCTTGGGTTTCCGGAGCCCGAGGGTCATCTTTATTTTAGCCCCCCCGGGCCAGTGCTTCTCTAAGTGCTGGTCCGAACCAGAGCCCTTTGCAGCGCCCCCTTAGGGAAACTTGAGGTCTGGTTTTAGTTGTACGGATTGCTCATCCGGTGTTGCCCTGAGAACGAGATATGTGCAGCTCCTATCGGGATTGTCGGCGCATCGGGCGGCTTTGCTGGTCTTGTTTTACCATTGTCGAAATGTCTTGTAAACCGGGATTCCGAGACTGATCGGGTCTTCCTGGGAGAAGGTATATCCTTCGTTGATCGCGAGAGCTTATCATGGGCTAAGTTGGGACACCCCTGCATGGTATTAAACTTTCGAAACCGTGCCCGCGGTTATGTGGCAGATGGGAATTTGTTAATGCCCGGTTGTAGATAACTTGACACCAGATCCGAATTAAAATGCATCAACCGCGTGTGTAGCCGTGATGGTCTCTTCTCAGCGGAGTCCGGGAAGTGAACACGGTCTTTGGGTTATGTTTGACGTAAGTAGGAGTTCAGGATCACCTCTTGATCATTGCTAGCTTCACGACCGTTCCGTTTGCTCTCTTCTCGCTCTTATTTGTGTATGTTAGCCACCATATATGCTTAGTCGTTGCTGCAACCTCACCACTTTACCCCTTCCTTTCCCATTAAGCTTTGCTAGTCTTGATACCCATGGTAATGGGATTGCTGAGTCCTCGTGGCTCACAGATTACTACAACAACAGTTGTAGGTGCAGGTTGTGCGCTGATCATGACGCGAGAGCGATGTTTGCTTGTTTTGGAGATCTTCTTCTACTTCTTCTTCGATCAGGGATAGGTTCCAGGTCGGCAACCTGGGCTAGCAGGGTGGATGTTGTTTGAGCTTCTGTTTGTGTTTCATCCGTAGTCGGATGTTGCTCTTATGTATGATGATGTTGTATTCGTGTGGCATTATATGCCTTTTGTATGTATCCCCATCTATTATGTAATGTTGATGTAATGATATCCACCTTGCAACAACGTTTCAATATGCGGTTCTATCCTTGGCGAGACCTTCGAGTCTCTTTAGGATAGTATCGCATATTGGGCGTGACAAGTTGGCATCAGAGCCTCGACCGACCATAGGAGCCCCCTTGATTGTTGGCCGTTGTTGAGTCTAGAACAAAAATGTTTTGAGTCTTAGATTTATATATATCGGAGAGTAGGATTCTTTTTACTCCTCAGCCCCCTTCGTCGCTCTGGTGAGGTCTTCTGACATAGATGTTTTGACTTTCCTCTTCTCAAATTTCACTAAAAAAATTTAGGATCACGCGGGTATCTTGGAATCGTTCCGATATTCTTATGACGAGAACATTGTTCTTGGTGCCTCCTGACATTTAGGGGTTGTGGCAGTGTCCCGGGGAGTTGAGCTCCGAGGTGTTGTCGTCACAATTTTATCATTGCAGTTCTGGAATACCTGAGTTTTGCCGACATCGAAAATCTCTTTTATGCAGTTGTTGGTGAGATAACCTCGACGCCACCCAGTACTGGGGAGTTCGGGAGTATTGCCATAGCTCGTATAACGGATGCTTTTCGAAGGTTGAGGTACATGATTTCCGAAGGTTTCTTGGTTATGTGTTGATGGATGGATACAGCTGGATGTAGGGATTGTTAGTTTGGGTGAGATATATTGCTTCCCCTGTATCCCCAACACCAGATTGCATAACCAAAAAATTTCGGGAGTTTATAGGTGGGAATTCAAGTAGCTCCTAGAATATCTTTCCGACAGATGCATGATATGGGATTGGGTAAATCTCTATCATATGTATTTGTTCCGGCTTATTTCTGCAAGCCAATCCTTTGTTTTGTTTTGGGTTGTGGTATTTGAGTTGCTTCAATGTCAAGTGTTGATTCCATACCTTTTCTAAATGGTGTTCTCATATTTCTATGGGAGTACTAATCCTTTTGATCACTAAGGTTGTCATGTCAATTCTTTCCAACCGGCGTGCTTCTCTTCAAGTGGATCCGATCATTTCAGCATTTGCGAGTTCAATTCTATGTTTTCTCAATGGTGTTTATTTCATCTGTCCCAAGTTGCCTTTGTTTTCCCGCCCTCCCACCCTTTTTATTCAAGGACTCAAATTTCTTAATCATGTATCCTTTTATTTGTGGGAAGTCTCTTCATTCTTTTCTTTCAATGTTCTTATCCGGTGATTTCCCATGAAGATGCTCAACAGTTTCAAGTTCATCATCCTTCGGTTTTTTTTCTTCTCCGGTGGATCCAATTCAAGCTTTCAGTGTTGATCATATTCCTTTCCTCGTGTCAAATGCTTTCTCATGCCGGTGCACCTGTCAATCACACACCTCTTGCTATTCATTTGTTCCAGAGTGTTGAAGATATCTCGGAAGATTCGTGTTTCCATTCTCAATCCGTTCAAGTTATTTCGAGGTTGTTATCTCATTCAAGCCATTTAATTCAACCGGTGCAACCTCTCTTTAAAATTGTTCAACGGTGTTTTCTTTTGAGTGGGCCCTAACCCACAGGTCTTTTCCCAGGATCTTACCTGACTCTTCTAATTCTTTTCCGGAGTTATTCTCAGATTCTTTTCCAAGTTTGACGTAAGAATGGGTTATCATCAGTCATATGTCTTTCTCCAAAATCTTTCAAATTCTTTTCATTGTTGGTTCAACCTTTCCAATTTTCATTAAGGAGTGCCTCAACAATTGTCATGGTGGTTCTCATCATCTTTCTCAACATGTGAAGACCAAAGAAGAGTTTCTCTTAAATCTTGGTCCATTCTCTTGAAGATTCATGGTTCTAGCTTCATGCCATCCTCATAATTGTTATTGATTGTGGATATTCTTTTCACCCATCCGAAGCATTTCATGAGTTGGTTCCATTTTTTTTCTCCGAAGGCCATCATGTCATAATTATTCATTCTCAGCGTGTAGCTATCGTTCGCCAAATCTTATCGGTGAATCGTTCAAATATCCTCTAATCAGTTCATGTTCTCTTCGTTCTCATGTATCTAAATCCCTTCAAGTATCTTCAATCGTTTTCAAATTCTTCTTGGTGAATTGTGCCTTTGCTATGTTCATTTACAATTCTTATGGTGGTTCGTTCAAGATTTCACTTCCTTCGTTATCATATCAAATATTCGTTGTTTCCAAATCCCACCGGTGGTTCCATCAATACCTTCTCAAGTTTGCGCCATATCTCTCTTAATCCTTTCTACGAGAATAAGTAGTATGCCAAATCCATTGCTTGTCATCAATTTAATTTGATGAAGGATAAACATACAATAAATCTTATTCTTATTTCCTCGAGGTGACTCAATTCTTTTTCCGGAGATTAGTCATGATGAATAAATTCTTGATTACAAGTGATTCATCTTTCTTTCCAGAGTTGGTCATCATATCACATTCTCGGTTCGAGAGGCCTCATCTTTCTTTTCGGAGTTCCAAGCTCTCTCAATTATCTCGTCGCGAAGCTCCATCCAAATCATTGCAAGGCTTCAACTTGTGTTTTCAACTTCTCTTTCTTTTTATCATCCTTTTATTACCGGAGTTCTTCATGGAGGCTATACATGGTGGTTCATCAAGTATTCCTTCCATTCTTCAATTGTTCTTCAAGATTTCTCTCGAAGCTATGATCTGCCAAGCTATACTCAAAAATAAACATGGTGCTCAACAAATGTTTTGTTTTGACGAGCTCAAGTATTCTTCATCTTGCATTCCAAAGTGTAATTCTTTCTACCTTATCTTTTGAGGTGGTGTTATGTCACTCTTGACAATTTCTCTTCATGTTTCATGATTCATATGTTGTCAAGAATGAGGTATTTTAAACCCATCACTTTCTTCCTTGGAGTTATCTTGGGTTAGGTTACACCTAAAGCCTTCCCTAAGGAATGTTGCTAATTGTGGTGCCTATCGATAATCCAAGTTTCCTCCTATTCTTTCATTAAAAGAAGTTTTCATCTCTTTGGTGCTCTCAATCAAATCAATGGTTTCCATTAGTGGCCGGTTGTCACCTCATCATTTTGAGATGTTTTCCATAAGCGCACTACAAGCTTATTCTTTTCGTTGTGGGTTTTCCAACAACTCCGTTCAATTCTTCTTTGCAAGGATGCTTTCCAAGCTCATTTGTGGAAGAAGTTGGCATTTTCTTCTCCATTCTTTTATTTCAATGATCTATCTTCTATTCTTTTTTTTCGGAGGCATTGTGATGTTGATCTTTTCACTCATCATCTCAGATTGTGAGGATCGTGTTTTTTTGTGCTTATCCAGTTAACCGGAGTGTCATGCCCTCTTTTCAAGTTCTTTCATCTTATCAAGTTTTGCCCCCTTCTCAACCATAGTGCTGCCTGAATTCATCCTCTCTCATCTTGTTTTAACCGGAGTGGTTTCGAATTCTATCTTGTCCATTAAGCTCTTGATTCATGTCTTTGCAACCTTCAAGGTTCTCATAATGTTGCTTGTTCCTCGTGTTTAACGGAGTGTTTTCAATCTTGTTCATCTCCCTTGTATTCTCTCTTTCAATTTGTTCAACCTCTCAGGGTTCGTGGTTTCACTCGTTTGTCAAAGAAGCAACTTAGTTCTACCTCTTCTCTTCCTCTTCCGTTTTTCTCCGGTGCCATCCTAGATCTCGGGACGAGATCCTCTCGTAGTGGTGGAGTGTTGTAACGCCCCAGATACAACTTTCCGTATTCGTAACTCCAACTCTTGCCTTTTCCGGAGATGCGATATGATATTTCCTTCGTGGTTGGGTTTTTGTCTTTTGTTTTGCTTTTGTTCATGTCTTGCATTTCATATCATAGCATCATGTGCATCGCATCCATATATTTTCATAAAACCCGTACCCGTTCGTAGTTGCCGCGTTTCCCTCTTGCTTTAGTTGTCCGTTCCGAGACCAACCTTGTTCTTCGTTGTCCCTCTTGTCTGACCGCCTAACCCCCCCTCTCTGCGCAACCACCGACCTCCTTTTGCGCGCGTCCGAAAACCTCCCCCGAACCGCTCGGTCATGACCGTTGGGTCCGGATCATCTCCAAACATCTATAAATCATCTCCATTTTCTTATTTGGACCCCCTAGCCTATTTTTCTCGACCGCCCAATTCCGATCGGGCGTACCGAGTTAATCCCAACCCTAATCCCCTACCTATATAAACAACCTAACCCTAGACCCACTCCCTCATTTCCCTCCTCGCGCCGCCACCCAGTCTCCACCTTCCTCGGGATCCTCCCCGACCAATCGAGCCAGCCGACAGCCTCCCCCCAACCTCGGGATCTCCTCCCGATCCACCTGCGCCTCTCCTTCCGCGCCTAGCCTCCACCTTCACCAATCCAACCACCGAGCACCCGCTCACCGCCCGAGCAGCAACCACGGCGCCCGAGCTCCACCTCCTCGTCCCCATGCCCGCAACAGTAGAGCAGGAGCTCTGTGCCCCGCCTTCCTCCGCCTCGCCTGTGTCCTCCTCTGAACAGGATCCGGCCCCGACGCCCCATCCCCGACCTCCTCGTTCGATTCCTCGTCGTCGTAGCCGCGCCAAGTCCTCTGCTTTGTCCAGGACGTGGGCGCCTGTCTTCATCGCCCGAAACCCCAGTCCGTCGAGCAGGGACACCATGGCCGTCCTCTTCTTCAGATCAAGGCTCCGGCCGTCGGATCCGGTTCCCCTCAGCAACCACATCGAGCTTCGGCCGGTCCAGCCTCGTGCCTTCCCCGCTGTCCCTCACCGACACCAAGCTCTGTCCGCGCGCCAAGCTTCTGTTGTAGCCGCCGCTGCTCCTGTTCGTCAGGAGTTGACGAGGGAGACAACTCGCTTGCCTCCCCTTCCTCGTGCACATGGGCATCGCAGCCGCAGCCCAGCTGACGCCTTCCTTCGCGTCCTGCCGTCGCCACGAACCCTCGCCATCGCCTGCATCTCCTGCGGCAGCGCCGCCATGCCCGCACGCCTATGGCGAAGCTTCGGTGAGCCAAGCCGCGCCCGTGCACCTGTGTCTTCCTTCCCCTTCACCTTCTATCTCTCACACGTCTCCCTCTCTCTCTGATGCGTCCACAGGAGGAGCATCACCCTCGCTAGAGACCTCCAGCGCCACCCTCTGCCTCGCGCGTCCGCGCGCCTGGGACGCCGCCCTTCGTCCGTTGACCAAGAGCGGCCATCTCGAGCCGATCCCCTGCCGCTCGTCTGCGTTGACCGTTCCAACCCAGCGCCTGGGCCAGCGGCCACCGGCTCCAGCCTCCTGCTCCACCGACCGGGCCAAAGCCCATGGGTGAGCAGCCCCCCAGCGCCTCTCTGTTTTTTTTCACCGATTGGGCCGACCAGATTCAGCCCGTTGTGTTTTTCCCCTGCTGCGAATTTAGACTTTATCCAGAGTATTACAGATTTGCAGAAAACCCCTGTTGTTCATGCATTTAATAACTCCACAACCGTGCATCGTATCATGTAAAATGCTTAGAATGTTGTGTAGATTAACAATATGCCACTTTCATCCATGTTTAAAATGTTTAAAATACCGTTTGATTAAATTTGCTCAAATGCGATGCTAAATTGTTTTATTTCATAACTAAATAACCGTAGCTCGGTTTTAAATGTTCTTTATATGTAAATGGGGTAGAAAAATGCATAGATTAACTTGCTGCACTTTGTTTTACTATTTAACAACTCTAAAATTGTGTTTAAGGCAGAACAATACCAAATTCATAATTTGCATATGGGGATTTTCCGGAATTGTTGTTTGTTGTTTCCGGCCTCATTTAAATTGCCTAGATAGGTAGTTTTATTATGCTTCACCTCTTGCCATGTTAACAACATTTAATATTGTTGGGTAGCATAAACGGGAGTGAACTAAATAACTCGATGTGGTGTTTCGTCAATATGCAACTCGTTGCATATTGAGCTCCACTTAACTTGTAGTTTTGTTTGTTGCACTTTGCTATGCCTCATTAAACCGGACATGCATCATACTTGTTTGTGCATCATGCCATGTTTATGCTTGTGCATTTACCATGTTGTTTGTTTCTTTCCGGTGTTGCTTCTTAGTTCCGATAATGATTGCGATTGTGAGAATTCGTTCGACTACTCCCATTCGTCTTCTTCATGGACTCGTTCTTCTTCCGTGCGGGATTTCAGGCAAGATGACCGCTACCCTGGATCTCACTACTATCATTGCTATGCTAGTTGCTTTGTTCTATCGCTTTGCGGCGCTACCTACCATTTGCTCTTCAAGCCTCCCAATTTGCCATGTCAGCCTCTAACCTTTTCACCCTTCCTAGCAAACCGTTGCTTGGCTATGTTACCGCTTTTGCTCAGCCCCTCCTATAGCGTTGTTAGTTGCAGGTGAAGTTGAAGATTGCTCCATGGTGGACGGGATTTTGTTGGGATATCACAATATCTCTTATTTCATTAATGCATCTATATATTTGGTAAAGGGTGGAAGGCTCGGCCTTATGTCTGGTGTTTTGTTTGTGACGCCCGGGTAATTAAGCTACAGTAATCCCCGCTAATGATGCCACGTCACCTCGGTTACTGTGGATAAACTCGCGTTAGTTCGGAACCTAGTTCGAATTTCAAATTCAAAATCGAGCAAACAATAAAAGTTTTCAAATATTAAAATTTAAATGTCCTGAGTGAACCAAATAATACATAGGTAATTATGGTGGAGAAACCAAACTTTGATAAAATGCTTAAAGGCCCTGAAACAATTAAAACTATAGTGAAAAACAATTAAACAAATGCCTATTGAATTTATAAAATGCTAACACTATTTTATTATGGGTTAAGAATTAATCTTGTAGTAGTTTATTGGTAAATACAAATTAGGCACTAGTGGTAATTTTATAAAACTGGAAATAAAAGAAACTACAAATAAAAAGAGACAAGAAAATATATATAAAAAAAAGGAAAACAGAAAACAGGGCACCCCGCCCCCCCGCTGGGCCAAGTGGCCCAGCTGGCCTCAGCCTCCCGAACGGGCTGGCCCGCCCCACGGCCCAGCCGGCCGCCCCCTGGCCTATAGGCCACCCACACCCTAGAAACCCTAACCTCCACTCCCACTCGCCCCACTCCCCTCTCCCCCTCCCCACGACCGCACGCCCCTCTTCCCTTCCCCGATCCAGATCGGGATCGGGGGGACGAACCTCCCCACGGCGCTCGGACCCTGTCGCCTCGTCCTCGCCACCCAGCGGCGCCGAGCACC
>NC_041389.1:699024759-699032115 GCF_002162155.2 Triticum dicoccoides | reverse complement strand
TGCGCCCGCCGGCCATGCCCTGCCGTGGCCCGCCTCCCCTCTCGCCTGCAGTCGGCGCCCAGCCCGCCTCGCCGGTGCTGGCGCGCGCGCCTGCGGCGGCCGCCCGGGTTCGCCCGTTAGCGGGTGGCGACCGCACCCTGCACCCAACGCCCGCAAGGCCCCATGAGCCACTGACCACAGGGGCCCGCCCCCATAACGTTTTATTAAAAAAAGGGAAAAGGAATTTAGATAAATATAATGAATAAAAATAATAATGAATAAAAATAATTAATTAATTAATTAATTAAGTAAATAATTAATTTAATTAATCCTGATTAATTAAACCTAATGACTAATTAACCTAATTAACTACTGTTAATTAAACTTAACTAAGATAATTAGTTAACTGAGTATGACGAACGGGACCCACATGTCCGGGTTGACCTAGTCAACCCTGTTGACTGCTGACGTCAGCATGGCATCATGCTGACGTCATAATTCCATTTTTCGAATTAAATAATTAATTGATTAAATTCCAAAAATTAATAAAATCCTTAAAAAAATCATATCTTTTAATCCGTAACTCGGATTAAAATATTTTCAACATGAAAGTTGCTCAGAACGACGGGACGAATCCGGATACGCAGTCCGTTCGTCCGCCGCACACCCCTAACCTATCGAACCCGCAACTTTCCCCCTCCGGCTCCTCTGCCCGAAAACACGAAACACCGGGAATACTTTCCCGGATGATTCCCCCCTTAACCAGTACCACCTCATACCACGTTAGGGCACGCCTAGCATCGCTCCTTGACATGTCATGCATCGATATGCATCTGTTTACTTGGTATTCATTGTTTCTTCCCCCTCTTCTCTCCGATAGACTACGAGACCGACGCTGCTGCTGCCCAGTTCGACTACGGTGTTGACGACCCCTCTCTCTTGCCAAAGCAACCAGGCAAGCCCCCCCCCCCTTGATCACCAGATATCGCCTATTCTCCTCTATACTGCTTGCATTAGAGTAGTGTAGCATGTTACTGCTTTCCGTTAATCCTATTCTGATGCATAGCCTATCATTGTTGCTACAGTCATTGATACCTTACCCGCAATCCTATATGCTTAGTATAGGATGCTAGTATTTCCATCTGTGGCCCTACATTCTTGTCCGACTTCTGTGCTATACTATCGGGCCGTGATCACTTGGGAGGTGATCACGGGTATATACTATGTACTTTATACATGATACATGTGGAGACTAAAGTCGGGTCGGCTGGTGGAGCACCCGCGAGTGGATCTTTGTGGCGGAGCGGCAGGGCAGGTTGAGACCACCTAGGAGACAGGTGGGCCTGGCCCTGTTCGGCGTTCGCGGATACTTAACACGCTTAACGAGATCTTGGTATTTGATCTGAGTTGGCTACGAGCTTATACGCACTAACCATCTACGCGGGAGTAGTTATGGGTATCCCGACGTCGTGGTATCAGCCGAAGCACTTCAGACGTCAGCGACTGAGCGGCGCGCGCCGAATTGGACTGGAACGCCACTAGGCTAGGTCTGCTTTCGGCCGCGTACGCAACGTGCAGGTGTGCTATGGGCGATGGGCCCAGACCCCTGCGCGCTTAGGTTTAGACCGGCGTGCTGGCCTCTCTGTTGAGCCTAGGTGGGGCTGCGACGTGTTGATCTTCCGCGGCCGAGCATGACCCAGGAAAGTGTGTCCGGCCAAATGGGATCAAGCGTGTTGGGTAAGTTGGTGCACCCCTGCAGGGAAGTTAATCTATTCGAATAGCCGTGATCTTCGGTAACAGGACGACTTGGAGTTGTACCTTGACCTTATGACAACTAGAACCGGATACTTAATAAAACACACCCTTCCAAGTTCCACAGACAACCCGGTGATCGCTTTTCTACAGGGCGACGAGGGGAGGATCGCCGGGTAGGATTATGCTATGCGATGCGACTGGAGATGCGCTTGGAGATGCTACCTGGATATGCTACTTGGAGATGCTACTTGGAGGACTTCAATCTACTCTCTTCTACATGCTGCAAGACGGAGGCTACCAGAAGCGTAGTCTTCGACAGGATTAGCTATCCCCCTCTTATTCTGGCATTCTGCAGTTCAGTCCACTGATATGGCCTCCTTACACATATACCCCTGCATATGTAGTGTAGCTCCTTGCTTGCGAGTACTTTGGATGAGTACTCACGGTTGCTTTTCTCCCTCTTTTCCCCTTTCCCTTCTACCTGGTTGTCGCAACCAGATGCTAGAGCCCTGGAGCCAGACGCCACCGTCGACGATGATTCCTACTACACTGGAGGTGCCTACTACTACGTGCAGGCTGCTGACGATGACCAGGAGTAGTTAGGAGGATCCCAGGCAGGAGGCCTGCGCCTCTTTCGATCTGTATCCCAGTTTGTGCTAGCCTTCTTAAGGCAAACTTGTTTAACTTATGTCTGTACTCAGATATTGTTGCTTCCGCTGACTCGTCTATGATCGAGCACTTGTATTCGAGCCCTCGAGGCCCCTGGCTTGTATTATGATGCTTGTATGACTTCTTTATGTTTTAGAGTTGTGTTGTGATATCATCCCGTGAGTCCCTGATCTTGATCGTACACATTTGCGTGCATGATTAGTGTATGATTAAATCGGGGGCGTCACAAGTTGGTATCAGAGCCGACTACCTGTAGGAATCCCCTTTCCAACTCCTTGGCCGAAGTTGAGTCTAGTCATTGCAAAACTTTTACTAACTTGGCTGTGTGCCTTACGGGCCCACGTCGCCATTGGGTGGTATTAGGATCTTTTACTCCTCGTCTATACTCTGGGACTCTGATCTCTCTTCTATTCGGGTTAAATGATTTTCTAAAATCTAACTTTAGGTTCTCGAAAACGCTTTCTCCCGGAGAGCCCCTTCAGTCTAGATGATCGCCGACTGCACATGAAGATTTCAAAGTTACTTTCCGATACTCTTTCGGGACTGCCCATTGCTTTTGCAATTCACTACCACCGAAATATCCCTATGAATAAATTCATACACCGTTCTTACTTAGTCCCCAGTTGTTCTTTTATTACAAGACGCCCCGAAATACTCGTTGTTGTTCTTAGAATACTTATGCCTACTGCCTTGCAGTTCCTTACCACCTGAATACCCATACGGATAATTTCTCGCACTTATCCAGTATCCGCTCATCCCCAGTTGATTCATGTATTTCACAAAAGTCTTCGAAATGCCATTCGATCTTCCGAAAATCCCGAGCAGCCTATTGCTCTTGAAATTCTTGCTTGCTTGCATTATGGTTAATCCCATAAGTCTCGTAATCAGATTGACATCCCTTGTCATTATCATTTGGGTCTGTTGATTCGATATGTTGTGAATGCTCGCAATCCTCAATCAGGTCCTAGAATTCATCCCTCCAGCTCAGACGTCATTTTGGACATGAGCTGGTTATCAACCAATTAAATTGCCATCGGTTGTATCCCTAAGTCTATTCAACTATTCTATCCTTAACCAGAGCATTTGCTTCTGATCCCTTGAATTGGAAATCATAAATCCTTTGCAATTGAGCTTTGAATTAGTCAATTGTTCTATCATATGATATCCTTGCATTCTTTCTTCTTCTGGTTGAGTACCGATGCTCACATCAGATCCCTTATGGACCACCAGATCATTTGTTGGATTTTATCTGACAACGCCCTTCATATTCAATAACCTTGTGAGCCTTTTCTCGGGTACATAATGCCTTTGGTAAAATGTATCCTCTGCTTTCTCAACCTTGCTCTGCCTTCGAGTTTGAGCTAATTACTCCTAAAGATTGTGGTATATGTTTCTAAGATGCTCCGATCGGTTGAACATATACCTTCCTTAATTTTTGTGAACCCAAAAGTCTTCATGGGTCATAACCTTCTGGTAATCCGTCAGTTAAACTTTCAAACTCTAAACATTCTTAACTGAGAGAAGTGAATGGAAGGTTATGCATTATGGAAGTGGGAGTCGACCTTGAACTTGTGTTCATGCCCATGGACACGATGTAGATCTTATCATTAAAGCTTCTCTTAAATAAATTATTCCTTTGGTATAAGTTCATCTTATATCTAGGATCTGGCCTGTTGCAACCGTGGTTCCGACCATGATTGTTCTTCTTTGATCTCATTTTTCGGACAAGTTAAAACAATTGTCTTCTATGGATCAATACACTAGTCCAACCTTTACTTTGATCTTGTGTCGAGTATTACCCCCCTGGCATCTCGAGATTATCATGGAACTGCATAACTTTTTATGAGTTCTTCATCAAATGCTACCTTCCCACTGATTCCAATTTTTCGCGGGCTCTGAGTTATTGAACACTCAAAGACACCGATAACTGAACCGAGTCCGCACTATGGTTCAACAACTCTTCGGTAAGCTTCTATAAGTACGAGTTTGTACCCGATCACGCCATTCCTAGCCTGTTTGGCTATATCATTGTCGTGATGATATTAACTGTGCTACCCGGTCCTTCTTCTCGGAGCACAATTTTCGACGATGATTTCGACGATGAACTAACCTTACGTCGATCCTCATCGTCATACCATTTCGCCTTGAACAACAAGCTTGGTTTCAAGTTGAGTCGTACCCTTGGTTCCAATAACCTTTCACTTCATCATTACTTTGACTTGATGTCGTCGCCGATCGATTACATCTTCATGAACTCTCGCGACAAAGGTGTCGTGATCATCAACATTCTGAGCTCATCCAGGATATCAAATGGAGTTCATGATGAGAAATACCATCCTTGCCCCTGATGATTTGTGTTACCTTTGACCACTTATTTGCCTTCCGTTCAACACAAAATTGTTCGTGTTTTGAGTTATACCTTGAGATCCCTAATATCCAGCATTTGTTCTTCCTTACCTTGGAGTATTACCATCTTTTAATATCAAGGATGTGGTGGGGATTGCTCCACCTCTTAAGAAATTCTTGGTATAGTGATACTTCTCACCATCACCATTCTTTCTTGGTCCTCGGTTGATTCCAACCGGGGTACCAACAACTGAACTATGCTATTTGGATTCTGTACTTCTAGCAACCCTATTGCTTTGAAGTTAATGGTCAACCGTTCATTCTTAGACTATTGATTATTGAATCACCATTCTGACATTGGTTGTGCAGCCCAACCCATATTTCGGGCGCACCTTTCAACCAATGTTTAATTGTGTATGTTGTCCTCGAGCATGCTTCATTATATCATTTGATCGGACAAATGCTATCTCCTTATCCACATAATTGAGGAGATGCATCTTTTTGGATACCTCGTTGAATTATCGCTAAGTCCGTCAGCCACTTCCTCATCCTCTCCTTGGTTTAATGATGAACTCTGGTTTCGGAACTTGCTTCCATAGTTCATTTCCTGAGAATCTTTAAATGTCTTTTCGTCTATTTGTGTTGCACCTTTTCTTCTCGGACATCCTGAGTCTGAGGTATCATGACACCAACCGGATCTGAATCTCGGTCAGATATGATGGTTGGGACAACTTTTCAAGAGTTATAACATTGGTCCCTATATGCCCCGGTAAGGTGATGTCATGCCTAGCACACCGGACCAGAGGACCTAGTGTTATAGTTTCCTTTGTAACAAGGTTAATCATTTTTCCATGAGGAAACTGAATGCCTTTTTAATGAGTTTATCCTGATGGATCCTTTGTGTATCCAAAATCTGATTTTTGCTTGAAGACCATGTCAATGCTATCTCGAAGCATGTCTGTGGTACTCCAATTTTCAACAAGAACATTTAAAGCCCAATGCTAAATGCTTCTTGATCAATTATCCAAACACCGTTGTATGGGTAATGTCATGAAAATTTCTCTTCCCTTTCCTAAAGGGGTTTTCTACGTTATATCCCGTCATGAATATCATGCGTTGCTTGCCCTTGGGAAGGATATACCCCCTGATATATGTGTTTAAACACATTTTCCTTTTCATTGTTCTGTTTAATCTGATAATCTTATTTTCCTTTCCATTGGTTGGTTTAACCTTTCTTGAGGTCTATATAAACTAAGCAGTATTATTCTCCTGCTTATGTAAACACCTCGGTGTACAACTCTGTCAGTAAGACCCTGTTACTATTGTTGATGACATTTCAGTAACCACCGATGGACGAGAACTTTGCCTATTGGTCCGCCTCGTTTCAACGAGCAGGAAAATGGTTCTCCTTGTCCCTCGCCTTGGTACCGATGTAGTTGCTGACATATAACTGACAGTCTAACCTCTGACATGCCTTACTTGCATGATCGTGCAAGACATCACCGCCTTCCTACTTTTAACCCACATGGTGGGCCCATAACCCACAGTTCCACAGGATCGAAACCTGACTCTCCTGTACAACCTGATGTCAAAGTTATTCCTCGTGCTTGACTTTGTATGTAATTCACGGGCCACTTGCCTGTTGATCTATTCTGGTATCGGACACAATACTTATTCCCCTTGCTCTGAACCCCTTTCACACTCTGCTTCAGGCAATGAATGATTGCCTATCCGCTTGAAACTTCTTATTACACCGTCTTACTTTGCTCTCGATGTGTGTCATTTGATCAACTCGAGAGATACTCATATGTTCATTCTTGGGATACCCCCAGATGAATTTCCCTTATAACATCCTATCATTGTAGAGCTGCCCCGTACCTATTCGTAAGTATGATGAAGTTCCCCGAAGAAAGGACGACAACTTCATCATGATGCTTTGGAATAAAGAATTGAAGACATCAACGAAAGGGATTAACTTCTGCGAGAAGATCCATTAGAATAACTAGAACTTTCCCCCTTACTCCCCTCATAAATCTCGGGACGAGATTTCTTGTAGTGGAGGAGAATTGTGACGCCCGGGTAATTAAGCTACAGTAATCCCCGCTAATGATGCCACGTCACCTCGGTTACTGTGGATAAACTCGCGTTAGTTTGGAACCTAGTTCGAATTTCAAATTCAAAATCGAGCAAACAATAAAAGTTTTCAAATATTAAAATTTAAATGTCCTGAGTGAACCAAATAATACATAGGTAATTATGGTGGAGAAACCAAACTTTGATAAAATGCTTAAAGGCCCTGAAACAATTAAAACAATAGTGAAAAACAATTAAACAAATGCCTATTGAATTTATAAAATGCTAACACTATTTTATTATGGGTTAAGAATTAATCTTGTAGTAGTTTATTGGTAAATACAAATTAGGCACTAGTGGTAATTTTATAAAACTGGAAATAAAAGAAACTACAAATAAAAAGAGACAAGAAAATATATATAAAAAAAAGGAAAACAGAAAACAGGGCACCCCCCCCCCCGCTGGGCCAAGTGGCCCAGCTGGCCTCAGCCTCCCGAACGGGCTGGCCCGCCCCACGGCCCAGCCGGCCGCCCC
>NC_041389.1:699022366-699023382 GCF_002162155.2 Triticum dicoccoides | reverse complement strand
TCGCGCCCCGGCCCGCGCTCACCGTGGCCTCGCCCGCGCCTTCCCGGTCCGGCGCCGTGGCCGCTGTTGCGCCCGCCGGCCACGCCCTGCCGTGGCCCGCCTCCCCTCTCGCCTGCAGCCGGCGCCCAGCCCGCCTCGACGGTGCTGGCGCGCGCGCCTGCGGCGGCCGCCCGGGTTCGCCCGTTAGCGGGTGGCGACCGCACCCTGCACCCAACGCCCGCAAGGCCCCATGGGCCACTGACCACAGGGGCCCGCCCCCATAACGTTTTATTAAAAAAAGGGAAAAGGAATTTAGATAAATATAATGAATAAAAATAATAATGAATAAAATTAATTAATTAATTAATTAATTAAGTAAATAATTAATTTAATTAATCCTGATTAATTAAACCTAATGACTAATTAACCTAATTAGCTACTGTTAATTAAACTTAACTAAGATAATTAGTTAACTGAGTATGACGAACGGGACCCACATGTCCGGGTTGACCTAGTCAACCCTGTTGACTGCTGACGTCAGCATGGCATCATGCTGACGTCATAATTCCATTTTTCGAATTAAATAATTAATTGATTAAATTCCAGAAATTAATAAAATCCTTAAAAAAATCATATCTTTTAATCCGTAACTCGGATTAAAATATTTTCAACATGAAAGTTGCTCAGAACGACGGGACGAATCCGGATACGCAGTCCGTTCGTCCGCCGCACACCCCTAACCTATCGAACCCGCAACTTTCCCCCTCCGGCTCCTCTGCCCGAAAACACGAAACACCGGGAATACTTTCCCGGATGATTCCCCCCTTAACCAGTACCACCTCATACCACGTTAGGGCACGCCTAGCATCGCTCCTTGACATGCCATGCATCGATATGCATCTGTTTACTTGGTATTCATTGTTTCCTCCCCCTCTTCTCTCCGGTAGACTACGAGACCGACGCTGCTGCTGCCCAGTTCGACTACGGTGTTGACGACCCCTCTCTCTTGCCAGAGCAACCAGGCAAGCCCCCCCCCC
>NC_041389.1:698967978-699022000 GCF_002162155.2 Triticum dicoccoides | reverse complement strand
GATATCGCCTATTCTCCTCTATACTGCTTGCATTAGAGTAGTGTAGCATGTTACTGCTTTCCGTTAATCCTATTCTGATGCATAGCCTGTCATTGTTGCTACAGTCATTGATACCTTACCCGCAATCCTATATGCTTAGTATAGGATGCTAGTATTTCCATCTGTGGCCCTACATTCTTGTCCGACTGCTGTGCTATACTATCGGGCCGTGATCACTTGGGAGGTGATCACGGGTATATACTATGTACTTTATACATGATACATGTGGAGACTAAAGTCGGGTCGGCTGGTGGAGCACCCGCGAGTGGATCTTTGTGGCGGAGCGGCAGGGCAGGTTGAGACCACCTAGGAGACAGGTGGGCCTGGCCCTGTTCGGCGTTCGCGGATACTTAACACGCTTAACAAGATCTTGGTATTTAACAGGCTAGGTCTGCTTTCGGCCGCGTACGCAACGTGCAGGTGTGCTATGGGCGATGGGCCCAGACCCCTGCGCGCTTAGGTTTAGACCGGCGTGCTGGCCTCTCTGTTGAGCCTAGGTGGGGCTGCGACGTGTTGATCTTCCGCGGCCGGGCATGACCCAGGAAAGTGTGTCCGGCCAAATGGGATCAAGCGTGTTGGGTAAGTTGGTGCACCCCTGCAGGGAAGTTAATCTATTCGAATAGCCGTGATCTTCGGTAACAGGACGACTTGGAGTTGTACCTTGACCTTATGACAACTAGAACCGGATACTTAATAAAACACACCCTTCCAAGTTCCACAGACAAACCGGTGATCGCTTTTCTACAGGGCGACGAGGGGAGGATCGCCGGGTAGGATTATGCTATGCGATGCGACTGGAGATGCGCTTGGAGATGCTACCTGGATATGCTACTTGGAGATGCTACTTGGAGGACTTCAATCTACTCTCTTCTACATGCTGCAAGACGGAGGCTGCCAGAAGCGTAGTCTTCGACAGGATTAGCTATCCCCCTCTTATTCTGGCATTCTGCAGTTCAGTCCACTGATATGGCCTCCTTACACATATACCCCTGCATATGTAGTGTAGCTCCTTGCTTGTGAGTACTTTGGATGAGTACTCACGGTTTCTTTTCTCCCTCTTTTCCCCTTTCCCTTCTACCTGGTTGTCGCAACCAGATGCTGGAGCCCTGGAGCCAGACGCCACCGTCGACGATGATTCCTACTACACTGGAGGTGCCTACTACTACGTGCAGGCTGCTGACGACGACCAGGAGTAGTTAGGAGGATCGCAGGCAGGAGGCATGCGCCTCTTTCGATCTGTATCCCAGTTTGTGCTAGCCTTCTTAAGGCAAACTTGTTTAACTTATGTCTGTACTCAGATATTGTTGCTTCCGCTGACTCGTCTATGATCGAGCACTTGTATTCGAGCCCTCGAGGCCCCTGGCTTGTATTATGATGCTTGTATGACTTCTTTATGTTTTAGAGTTGTGTTGTGATATCTTCCCGTGAGTCCCTGATCTTGATCGTACACATTTGCGTGCATGATTAGTGTATGATTAAATCGGGGGCGTCACATTGTTCCACTCTTGCCGCCCTAGTTTCCGTCATACCGGTGTTATGTTCCCGGATTTTGCATTCCTTACGCGGTTGGGTGATTTATGGGACCCCCTTGATAGTTCGCTTTGAATAAAACTCCTCCAGCAAGGCCCAACCTTGGTTTTACCATTTGCCTCATCTAGCCCTTTTTCCTTGGGTTTCCGGAGCCCGAGGGTCATCTTTATTTTAGCCCCCCCGGGCCAGTGCTTCTCTAAGTGCTGGTCCGAACTAGAGCCCTTTGCAGCGCCCCCTTAGGGAAACTTGAGGTCTGGTTTTAGTTGTACGGATTGCTCATCCGGTGTTGCCCTGAGAACGAGATATGTGCAGCTCCTATCGGGATTGTCGGCGCATCGGGCGGCTTTGCTGGTCTTGTTTTACCATTGTCGAAATGTCTTGTAAACCGGGACTCCGAGACTGATTGGGTCTTCCTGGGAGAAGGTATATCCTTCATTGATCGCGAGAGCTTATCATGGGCTAAGTTGGGACACCCCTGCAGGGTATTAAACTTTCGAAAGCCGTGCCCACGGTTATGTGGCAGATGGGAATTTGTTAATGTCCGGTTGTAGATAACTTGACACCAGATCTGAATTAAAATGCATCAACCGCGTGTGTAGCCATGATGGTCTCTTCTCGGCGGAGTCCGGGAAGTGAACACGGTCTTTGGGTTATGTTTGACGTAAGTAGGAGTTCAGGATCACCTCTTGATCATTGATAGCTTCATGACCGTTCCATTTGCTCTCTTCTCGCTCTTATTTGCGTATGTTAGCCACCATATATGCTTAGTCACTGCTGCAACCTCACCACTTTACCCCTTCCTTTCCCATTAAGCTTTGCTAGTCTTGATACCCATGGTAATGGGATTGCTGAGTCCTCGTGGCTCACAGATTACTACAACAATAGTTGTAGGTGCAGGTTGTGCGCTGATCATGACGTGAGAGTGATGTTTGCTTGTTTTGGAGATCTTCTTCTACTTCTTCTTCGATCAGGGATAGGTTCCAGGTCGGCAACCTGGGCTAGCAGGGTGGATGTCGTTTGAGCTTCTGTTTGTGTTTCATCCGTAGTCGGATGTTGCTCTTATGTATGATGATGTTGTATTCGTGTGGCATTGTATGCCTTTTGTATGTATCCCCATCTATTATGTAATGTTGATGTAATGATATCCACCTTGCAATAGCGTTTCAATATGCGGTTCTATCCTTGGTGAGACCTTCGAGTCTCTTTAGGATAGTATCGCATATTGGGCGTGACATGTCAGTGCTGGTACCCCTAATTGGGTGCCCCGTCTGCCGCAAAAGATTGAGATGCACGTGTCGATGACGGAGAAGCATAAAGGCTGAATTTCCTATAAATGCGTCAAGCATGGGGTTAGTCATCAATTTAGAGCATGCATTTTCATGGTTTTGGTGATTTTGGACTGAAAAGGTGCCATTTTTTCCATTGCATATGTTCTTTGATAGGTGACTTGTGATTTCTGGCACTAGGAATTGGAGTATATTGAGTACCTTATTGACAAGCACTCTCTCAGTGTTGATGTTGTTGTGGATGCACTTGGTGCAACAAAGGAGAGAAGGGAGTAGCTTCATATTGCACATGAGCATAACACAAGGAATGCAGCCGCCAACAGCAATATTAGACTGGTCATGAGGAATCAGCAAGCTGGGAATGGCATGACAAAGCAACAAGCTTTTTGCACTCATGAAGCTAGGGAGAGAGCTAGTGGTGCCAATGAAGATGCAAGTTGCAAGTGCCGGTGGTGGGTGTTGTTGTGTTTTCCTTGTTGAAGAAGTAATGCAAGTTTTATGATGGTGCTAGATGCAAGTGTCTGGATGATAACATGTTCATTTCAAGGATGATTATGATCATGTAATGCCCTAATGATAATGTTGTTTGTATGAACTTGTTTCTGACAGCTTCTATGTATGAACCAGCTATTATGTTTGGTAATTTAATGTTAATGCTAGTGTTTTATGGTTGAACCTATTTCTTCATGTGAGAAATGATCATACATGACCAAACGCATTCCGGTTCAATTTGGCATTGAGCAAAGTAGGATTTTTGGCATTTTAAATGATGAAATTGATTGTACTAAGCAAAATGACCAAAGATTTTAGGATTTTGGCATTGTAAATGTTGGATTTCGGGTTCCGCAAACCCTTGAGAGGTTCGAACTCTAGGGTGCGTGTGAAGAACTCAACCTTCCCAGTCTGCCTACTCGCCGATCTCACAGCCTAGCTCATCGAACTCAAGGGAAATGGGACGCAATAGTTTACCCAGGTTCGGGCCACCTTGCGATGTAAAACCCTACTCCTGCTTTGTGGTGGATTGGCCTCGAGGGGCTGAGGATGAACTAGTAGAGTGGAGAACCACCTCAGGAGGTGTGTTCTTGAGCTCAAGTGAGCAGGTGAGCTAGTGAGGGTGGAATGGATCCGATCCCTCTCTATGGTGGTGGCTAGGTCCTATTTATAGTGGCCTTGGTCCTCTTCCCAAATGAACGGATGAGGGATCCCACAATGGCCGAATTCAAAGGGAGACAACTAGTGAATCTTATCCTGATGAAAGTAGTCTTCGCCTACAAAAGCCTCTGGTCGTGACGCCGCGGTGGGCTCGGTGATGACCTCCGTCCTACCGTCCTGGCGGTCTCGGTCTTGTTGCACAAGAATGGAAACCTTTGGCTGATTCCTCAGGACTCCGCGCATGCGCTTGCCTCCTTAGCACCGAAGGGGAAAACTGGTGGTACACTGTACCCGCTGGCGCCCGCCTGGCCTTGATCGTCATGGCTCACGTCACCCAAACCTCGCGAGGTGAGGCTTGCGTGGAAATCTTCGCTCCTCGGGAGCCAGCCTGAGGACGCTGCCCCTTTTGGAGGTCTTGGTGTCATCCGCCTCGTGAGGCTTGGCCCCTCACAAGGGTCTTGAGTTGTCAATGTCGAAGCTGGGTCGTACCAGGCCGTTGATGGAGCCACGCCGTGGGCTGCAAGCAGGCAAGTCTGGGTACCCCCGTTCCCAGAACACCGACAGTAAATGGCCAAAACTAATGAAAGATAGCAAAATGACCAAAACTGGTATGAGAAGCTAATTGGAACACAAGCAAGCTACTGACAAGAATATGTTACCTGTTGAAAACCTCAACCATGTTGTTCAGTAGTATGTCACATTTTAGGAGATCACTCTGAAATGCCCTTACTCAAGTGCTTGGATCCAATTCATGTAGCCATTTGTGTGCATCATAACATCATCATTGATAGCCTTCATTTCTTCCATGCTTTGCTCATACTTCTTCACTGTGTTACTCCTTGCTATATTTCACGGTTGATTCTTACGAATATCCCCTTTGAAATGCCGTTGGAAGTTTTGCCACATATGTCTGACACAGAACATTTGTTCGGACTCATGAAACACTTCACTAACTACATTAATGAGACAATGCAACACAAACAAAAAACAATAGTACAACAATGAAAACATTGGCAAGATCATGGTTAAAAATAGGAAACTACCTTTTGTTTGTCTGACATTATAGTCCAAGGTACCGTGTTGCTGATGCGATGCCAAGATCTCTTTTAAGTGTATCCAGAAACCAGTTCCAAATTGGTGTGTGCTCCGCTTGAACAACATAAAAGGCTATAGTAAAGATGCACCCATTTGAGTTAACACCTACAACTGCAAGCAATTGTCCTCTATATCTAGTCTTAGTATGATAACCACCTTGAAAGATCACTGACCTGCATCCCTGAAGAAAGCCTCTCTTCCAAGCATGAAGGCACATATATAGTTTTGTATACTTTGCTGCCTCATCAAGTGATACATAGAAGCCGATCTAGGGTTGCTCCTCCTTGTCTCATTTGCATAATTCCATAGCTGGTTGTACTGTCCTTCTTAATCACCATGGATTATGGGCTAGTTTGGTTGGATACCTGGGCTCCATGCCTGGGTAAAAATGATGCCTGACATACGCCTGAAAATTTCAGAGAAACTGCCTGGCAAGGCTAGCCTGGGTGTCCCGTGTTTGGTTCATGCCCTCAGCCTGGCCGGCTATTATTGAAGGAAATATGCCCTAGAGGCAACAATAAAGTTATCATTTATTTCCTTATTTCATGATAAATGTTTATTATTCATGCTAGAATTGTATTAACCGGAAACATAATACATGTGTGAATACATAGACAAACATAGTGTCACTAGTATGCCTCTACTTGACTAGCTCATTGATCAAAGATGGTTGAGTTTCCTAACCATGGATATATGTTATCATTTGATCAGTGGGATCACATCATTAGAAGAATGATGTGATTGACTTGACCCATTCCGTTAGCTTAGCACTTGATCGTTTAGTATATTGCTATTGGTTTCTTCATGACTTATACATGTTCCTATGACTATGAGATTATGCAACTCCCGTTTACCGGAGGAACACTTTGTGTGCTACCAAACGTCACAACGTAACTGGGTGAGTATAAAGGAGCTCTACAGGTGTCTCCGAAGATACATGTTGAGTTGGCGTATTTCGAGATTAGGATTTGTCACTCCGATTGTCAGAGAGGTATCTCTGGGCCCTCTCGGTAATGCACATCACTATAAGCCTTGCATGCAATGTAGCTAATGAGTTAATTACGGGATGATGCATTACATAACGAGTAAAGAGACTTGCCGGTAACAAGATTGAACTAGGTATTGAGATACCGACGATCGAATCTCGGGCAAGTAACATACCGATGACAAAGGGAACAACGTATGTTGTTATACAGTTTGACCGATTAAGATCTTCGTAGAATATGTGGGAGCCAATATGAGCATCCAGGTTCCACTATTGTTTATTGACCGGAAATTTGTCTCGGTCATGTCTACATAGTTCTCGAACCCGTAGGGTCCGCATGCTTAAAGTTTGATGACGGTTATATTATGAGTTTATGTGTTTTGATATACCGAAGGAGTATGGAGTCCCGGATGAGATCGGGGACATGACGAGGAGTCTCGAAATGGTTGAGACGTAAAGATTGATATATTGGACGACTATATTCGGACATCGGAAAGATTCCGAGTGATTCGGGTATTTTTCAGAGTACCGGAGAGTTACGGGAATTCGTGTTGGGCTTTAATGGGCCATACGGGAAACGAGAGAAAGGCCCTAAAGGGTGGCCGCACCCCTCTACATGGACTAGTCCGAATTGGACTAGGGAGGGGGGCGCCCCCTTCCTTCCTTCTCCTTCTCCCTTCCCTTCTTCCACTCCAACAAGGAAAGGAGGAGTCCTACTCCCGGTGGGAGTAGGACTGCGCCCTTGGCGCGCCCTCCTCCTAGGACGGCCGCCTCCCCCTTGCTCCTTTATATACGGGGGCAGGGGGCACCTCTAGACACAACAATTGATCATTGATCTCTTAGCCGTGTGCGGTGCACCCCTCCACCATATTCCACCTCGATAATATCGCAGCGGTGCTTAGGTGAAGCCCTGCATCGGTAGAACATCATCATCATCACCACGCCGTCGTGCTGACGGAACTCTCCCTTGAAGCTCGGCTGGATCAGAGTTCGAGGGACGTCATCGAGTTGAACGTGTGCTGAACTCGGAGGTGCCGTACGTTCGGTACTTGGATTGGTCGGATCATGAAGACGTACGACTACATCAACTGCGTTGTGCTAACGCTTCCGCTTACGGTCTATGAGGGTACATGGACAACACTCTCCCCTCTCATTGCTATGCATCACCATGATCTTGCATGTGCGTAGATTTTTTTTAAATTACTACGTTCCCCAACAGTGGTATCAGAGCCAGGTTTTATGCGTAGATGTTATATGCACGAGTAGAACACAAGTGAGTTGTGGGCGATACAAGTCATACTGCTTACCAGCATGTCATACTTTGGTTCGGCGGTATTGTTGGATGAAGCGGCCCGGACCGACATTACGCGTACGCTTACGCGAGACTGGTTCTACCGACGTGCTTTGCACATAGGTGGCTGGTGGGTGTCAGTTTCTCCAACTTTAGTTGAAGTGTGGCTACGCCCGATCCTTGAGAAGGTTAAAATAGCACTAACTTGACAAACTATCGTTGTGGTTTTGATGCGTAGGTAAGAACGGTTCTTGCTCAGCCCGCAGCAGCCACGTAAAACTTGCAACAACAAAGTAGAGGACGTCTAACTTGTTTTTGCAGGGCATGTTGTGATGTGATATGGTCAAAGACGTGATGCTATATTTTATTGTATGAGATGATCATGTTTTGTAACCGAGTTATCGGCAACTGGCAGGAGCCATATGGTTGTCGCTCTATTGTATGCAATGCTATTGCCCTGTAATTGCTTTACTTTATCACTAAGCGGTAGCGATAGTCGTAGAAGTAATAGGTGGTGAAACAACGACGATGCTACGATGGAGATCAAGGTGTCGCGCCGGTGACAATGGTGATCATGACGGTGCTTCGGAGATGGAGATCACAAGCACAAGATGATGATGGCCATATCATATCACTTATATTGATTGCATGTGATGTTTATCCTTTATGCATCTTATTTTGCTTTGATTGACGGTAGCATTATAAGATGATCTCTCACTAAATTTCAAGTTATAAGTGTTCTCCCTGAGTATGCACCGTTGCGAAAGTTCTTCGTGCTGAGACACCACGTGATGATCGGGTGTGATAGGCTCTATGTTCAAATACAATGGGTGCAAAATAGTTACACATGCGGAATACTCAGGTTAAACTTGACGAGCCTAGCATATACAGATATGGCCTCGGAACACTGAGACCGAAAGGTCGAGCGTGAATCATATAGTAGATATGATCAACATAGTGATGTTCACCATTGAAAACTAATCCATCTCACGTGATGATCGGACATGGTTTAGTTGATTTGGATCACGTGATCACTTTGATGATTAGAGGGATGTCTATCTAAGTGGGAGTTCTTAAGTAATATGATTAATTGAACTTAAATTTATCATGAACTTAGACTGGTAGTATTTTGAAAATTATGTTGTAGATCAATAGCTCGCATTGTTGCTTTCATATGTTTATTTTGATGTGTTCCTAGAGAAAACTGTGTTGAAAGATGTTAGTAGCAATGATGCGGATTGGATCCATGATCTGAGGGTTGTCCTCATTGCTGCATAGAAGAATTATGTCCTTGATGCACCGCTAGGTGACAGACCTATTGCAGGAGCAGATGCAGACGTTATGAACGTTTGGCTAGCTCAATATGATGACTACTTGATAGTTTAGTGCACCATGCTTAACGGCTTAGAATCGGGACTTCAAAGGCGTTTTTGAACGTCATGGACCATATGAGATGTTCCAGGAGTTGAAGTTAATATTTCAAGCAAATACCCGAGTTGAGAGATATGAAGTCTCCAACAAGTTCTATAGCTAAAAGCTGGAGGAGAATTGCTCAATTAGTGAGCATGTGCTCAGAATGTCTGAGTACAACAATCGCTTGAATCAAGTGGGAGTTAATCTTCGAGATAAGATAGTGATTGACAGAATTCTCTAGTCACCATCTCCAAGTTCGTAGAACTTCATGATGAACTATAGTATGCAAAGGATGACGAAAACAATTCCCGAGCTCTTCGTGATACTGAAATCAATGACGATAGAAATTAAGAAAGAACATCAAGTGTTGATGATTGACAAGATCACTAGTTTCAAGAAAAGGGCAAAGGGAAAGAAAGGGAAACTTCAAGTAGAATGGCAAGCAAGTTGTCACTCCCGTGAAGAAGCCCAAAGCTGGACCAAAGCCTGAAACTGAGTGCTTCTACTGCAAAGGAAATGATCACTGGAAGCGGAAATACCCTGAATATTTGGTGGATAAATAGGATGGCAAAGTGAACAAGGGTATATTTGATATACAGGTTATTGATGTGTACCTTACTAGTGTTTATAGTAGCCCCTGAGTATTTGATACTTGTTTGGTTGCTAAGATTAGTAACTCGAAACAGGAGTTACAGAATAAACAGAGACTAGTTGAAGGGGAAGTGATGATGAGTGTTGGAAGTAGTTCCAAGATTGATATGATCATCATCGCACACTCCCTATACTTTCGGGATTAGTGTTAAACCTAAATAAATGTTATCTGGCGTTTGCGTTGAGCATGAATATGATTTGATCATGTTTATTGCAAAACGATTATTCATTTAAAATCAGAGAATAATTGTTGTTCTGTTTACATGAATAAAACCTTCAATGGTCATACACCCAATGAAAATAGTTTGTTGGGTCTCGATCGTAATGATACACATATTCATAAATATTGATGCCAAAAGATGCAAAGTTAATAATGATTGTGCAACTTATTTGTGGCACTGCCGTTTGGGTCATATCGGTGTAAAGCGCATGAAAAAACTCCATAAAGATGGATTTTTGGAATCACTTGGTTATGAATCATTTGATGCTTGTGAACCGTGCCTTTTGGGAAAGATGACTAAAACTCCGTTCCCCGGAACAATGAAACGAGCTACTGACTTGTTGGAAATAATACATACCGATGTATACGGTCCAATGAGTGTTGATGCTCGTGGCAGGTATCGTTATTTTCTGACCTTCATAGATGATTTGAGCAGATATGAGTATATCTACTTGATGAAACATAAGTCTGAAACAATTGAAAGGTTCAAAGAATTTCAGAGTGAAGTGGAAAATCATCGTAACAAGAAAATAAAGTTTTCTGCAATCTGATCATGGAGACGAATATTTGAGTTACGAGTTTGGCCTTCAGTTAAAACAATGTGGAATAGTTTCACAGCTCACGCCACATGGAACACCACAGCGTAATGGTGTGTCCGAACGTCGTAACCGCACTTTATTGGATATGGTGCGATCTATGATGTATCTTACCGATTTACCACTATCGTTTTGGGGTTATGCATTAGAGACAGTTGCATTCACTTTAAATAGGGCACCATCTAAATCCGTTGAGACGACACTGTATGAACTATGGTTTAGCAATAAACCTAAGCTGTCATTTCTTAAAGTTTGGAGTTGCAATGCTTATGTGAAAAAGGTTTCAACCTGATAAGCTCGAACCCAAATCGGAGAAGTGCGTCTTCATAAAATACCCAAAGGAAACTGTTGGGTACACCATCTATCATAGATCCGAAGGCAAAACATTCGTTGCTAAGAATGAATCATTTCTAGAGAAGGAGTTTATCTTGAAAGAAGTGAGTGGGAGGAAAGTAGAACTTGATGAGGTAACTGTACCTGCTCCCTTATTGGAAAGTAGTTCATCACAGAAATCTGTTTCTGTGACACCTACACCAATTAGTGAGGAAGCTAATGATATTGATCATGAAACTTCAGATCAAGTTACTACCAAACCTCGTAGGTCAACCAGAGTGAGATCCGCATCAGAGTGGTACGGTAATTCTATTTTGGAAGTCATGTTACTAGACCATGATAAACCTACGAACTATGAGGAAGCGATGATGAGCCTAGATTCTGCGAAATGGCTTGAGGCCATGAAATCTGAGATGGGATCCATGTATGAGAACAAAGTGTGGACTTTGATTGACTTGCTCGATGATTGGCAAGCCATAGAAAATAAATGGATCTTCAAGAGGAAGACAGACGCTGATAGTAGTGTTACTATCTACAAAGCTCGACTTGTCGCAAAAGGTTTTTTCAACAAGTTCAAGGTGTTGAATACAATGAGATTTTCTCACTCGTATCGATGCTTAAAAGTCTGTCTGAATCATGTTAGCAATTGCCACATTTTATGAAATCTGGCAAATGGATGTCAAAACTGCATTCATTAATGGATTTATTAATGAAGAGTTGTATATGATGCAACCAGAAGGTTTTGTCAATCCTAAAGGTGCTAACAAAATGTGCAAGCTCCAGCGATCCATCTATGGACTGGTGCAAGCATCTCGGAGTTGGAATATATGCTTTGATGAGTTGATCAAAGCATATGGTTTTATACGGACTTGCGGTGAAGCCTGTATTTACAAGAAAGTGAGTGGGAGCACTACAGCCTTTCTGATAAATATATGTGAGTGACATATTGTTGATCAGAAATGATATAGAATTTTCTGGAAAGCATAAAGGAGTGTTTAAAAGGATTTCTTCAAAGAAAGACCTCAGTAAGCTACTTACATATTAAGCATCAAGATCTATTGAGATAGATCAAGACGATTGATAAGATTTTCAATGAGTACATACCTTGACAAGATTTTGAAATAGTTCAAAATGGAACAGTCAAAGAAGGAGTTCTTGCCTATCTTGCAAGGTGTGAAGTTGAGTAAGACTCAAAGCCCGACTATGGCAGAAAATAGAAAGAGAATGAAAAGTCATTCCCTATGCCTCAGTCATAGGTTCTACAAAGTATGCTATGCTGTGTACCAGACCTATTGTATACCTTGCGCTGAGTTTGGCAAGGGAGTACAATTTTGATCTAAGAGTAGATCACTAGACAGCGGTCAAGAAAATCCTTAGTGAGGACTAAGGAAATATTTCTCGATTATGGAGGTGATAAAAGAGCCCGTCGTAAAGAGTTACATCGGTGCAAGCTTTTACACCGATCCAGATGAATCTAAGCCTCAATCTGGATACATATTGAAAGTGGGAGCAATTAGCTAGAGTAGCTCCGTGCAGAGCATTGTAGACATAGAATTTTTGCAAAATACATACGGTTCTGAATGTGACAGACCCATTGACTAAACTTCTCTCACGAGCAAAACATGATCACACCTTAGTACTCTTTGGGTGTTAATCACATAGCAACGTGAACTAGATTATTGACTCTAGTAAACCCTTTGGACGCTGATCACATGACGATGTGAACTATGGGTGTTAATCACATAAAGATGTGAATGTTAGTGTTAAATCACATGGTGATGTGAAATAGATTATTGACTCTAGTGCAAGTGGGAGACTGAAGGAAATATGCCCTAGAGGCAATAATAAACTTATTATTTATTTCCTTATTTCATGATAAATGTTTATTATTCATGCTAGAATTGTATTAACCGGAAACATAATACATGTGTGAATACATAGACAAACATAGTGTCACTAGTATGCCTCTACTTGACTAGCTCATTGATCAAAGATGGTTGAGTTTCCTAACCATGGATATATGTTATCATTTGATCAATGGGATCACATCATTAGAAGAATGATGTGATTGACTTGACCCATTCCGTTAGCTTAGCACTTGATCGTTTAGTATATTGCTATTGCTTTCTTCATGACTTATACATGTTCCTATGACTATGACATTATGCAACTCCCGTTTACCGGAGGAACACTTTGTGTGCTACCAAACGTCACAACGTAACTGGGTGATTATAAAGGATCTCTACAAGTGTCTCTGAAGATACATGTTGAGTTGGCGTATTTCGAGATTACGATTTGTCACTCCGATTGTCGGAGAGGTATCTCTGGGCCCTCTCGGTAATGCACATCACTATAAGCCTTGCATGCAATGTAGCTAATGAGTTAGTTGTGGGATGATGCATTACATAATGAGTAAAGAGACTTGCCGGGAACGAGATCTAACTAGGTATTGAGATACCGACGATCGAATCTCGGGCAAGTAACATACCGATGACAAAGGGAACAACGTATGTTGTTATGCGGTTTGACAGATTAAGATCTTTGTAGAATATAGGGGATCCAATATGAGCATCCAGGTTCCGCTATTGTTTATTGACCGGAAATTTGTCTCGGTCATGTCTACATAGTTCTCGAACCCATAGGGTCCGCACGCTTAAAGTTTGATGATGGTTATATTATGAGTTTATGTGTTTTGATGTACCGAAGGAGTTCGGAGTCCCGGATGAGATCGGGGACATGACGAGGAGTCTTGAAATGGTCGAGACGTAAAGATCGATATATTGGACGACTATATTCAGACATCCGAAAGGTTCTGAGTGGTTCGGGTATTTTTCGGAGTACCGGAGAGTTACGGGAATTCGTATTGGGCCTTAATGGGCCATACGGGAAAGGAGAGAAAGGCCTCAAAGGGTGGCCGCACCCCTCCCCATGGACTAGTCCGAATTGGACTAAGGAGGGGGGGAGCCCCCTTCCTTCCTTCTCCTTCTCCCTTCCCTCCTTCCACTCCAACACGGAAAGGAGGAGTCCTACTCCGGCCGCCTCCCCCCTTGCTCCTTTATATACGGGGGCAGGTGGGAACCTGTAGACACAACAATTGATCATTGATCTTTTAGCCGTGTGCGGTGCCCCCTCCACCATATTTCACCTCAATAATATCGTAGCGGTGCTTAGGTGAAGACGTATGACTACATCAACCGCGTTGTGCTAACGCTTCCGCTTACGGTCTACGAGGGTACGTGGACAACACTCTCCCCTCCCGTTGCTATGCATCACCATGATCTTGCATGTGCGTAGGAATTTTTTTTGAAATTACTATGTTCCCCACAATTATCTGCCTATAAACAAATGTTGGGCCCACAACTACACTGAACAATATGTACAGACATGTGAAATCAGCAACCAGGCTCGACCAAGCAGGAACCAGGCGACCGGATCCCAGCGCCTGGACCAGGCTAATGAATGTGTCAGCTGCTTTAGCCAGGCTAATGACCATTCACTGTTAAGGATGACAATTTTACACATGGGTACGGGTACCCACACATACCGTGCCCGCATAGGCAGGATATGGGCGCAATTTTATACCCATGGGTAGTACCCATACCCTACCCGTTAAGTCATGGGTAGGGCACGAGTATTGCCTCGTACCCATGGGTATACCCATATCCTACCCATTTATACTGACATGTTATGTCTCGGATGTTATTTGGTGAGTTTATGAACCTATTTTAAAGTTGTCACCAATTGTCAATTTAAATTGTGATTGTCTTGTACTCAACTATTTGTTATCGAATTTAGGTAAATGTTATTTTGTCAAATGTGCTATGGATCAATATAAAGTTGTGAATAACTTGTGTACTATTTGATCTACCCATCGGGTGCCCAATGGGTATACGAGTAAAGTTTCATACCCATGGGTACGGGTATGGATACAATTTTGTACCTATTAACTACATGGGTATGGGTATGGTTTTGCTCTACCCGCCCCATACCATACTCATTGCCATCCGTATTCACTATACTTTAGGCCAGGCTACTATTTGTTTTTCAGGATACAAACCAAACACCGTATAGGCTAGGTTGAGGCAGCCGTCGATGTCAAAACCGGCGGATCTCGGGTAGGGGTCCCGAACTGTGCGTCTAAGGCTAATGGTAACAGGAGGCGGGGGACACGATGTTTACCCAGGTTTGGGCCCTCTCTATGGAGATAATACCCTACTTCCTGCTTGATTGATCTTGATGATATGAGTATTACAAGAGTTGATCTACCACGAGGTCGTATAGGCTAACCCTAGAAGCTAGCCTATGATTATGATTGTTGTTGTCCTACGGACTAAACCCTCCAGTTTATATAGACAACAGAGGGGGATAGGGTTACACAGATTCGGTTACAGAGAAGGGAATCTACATATCTGAATTGCCAAGCTTGCCTTCCACGCAAAGGAGAGTCCCATCCGGACACGTGACAAAGTCTTCAATCTTGTATCTTCATAGTCCAACAGTCCGGCATAAGCATATAGTCCGGTTGTCCGAGGACCCCCTAATCGAGGACTCCCTCAGTAGCCCCTGAACCAAGCTTCAATGACGATGAGTCCGGCGCGCAGATTGTCTTCGACATTGCAAGGCGGGTTCCTTCTCCAAATACTCCAAAGTAGATCTTGAACACAAGAATCGTGTCCGGCTCTGCAAAACAAATTCCACATACCACCGTAGAGAGTACAATTTTTCCACGAGCCTAATCTGCTGACAACTTTTCCATAGCATGACATCACGCTGCAGCCCGGTCGTTATTCGAACCGTTCTCTCAACCTACTACTATACGTCTTGCGAGGCAGTTTTATTGGCACGTCTTGTCGAAGCAGAGATCATGTCCCCTTATCATGGGATTCTCATCAATACGGGTGTGGGTAACCCAACCGCGCTATTAGCACGACACTTGGGGAATAAGCGAGTTTCTATGGCAAGTGGGGAGGTACATGACTGCCGCCTTTATAAAGAGATAAGGATTCCCCTTTTTCACCCACGTCTTCTTCTTCCTCTGCTCATCCATTCTCAAGCTCCAACACCCAAGCGTTCACCTTCTCCGCAAAAAAACATTCCGAACATGGCCGGAGCGGGAGGCAAGTGGATGGCCTCCTCCATCATGAAGGAGGACATCAAGAAGCTTCGGGAGGCCAGATACCTGTCCACAGACATCGCGCATTAACTTCCGGCCGAAGGGCAGATCATCCCTACCCCAAAACCCCAGGAAAGGGTAGTATTCCTCTCCCACTTCGTCCGCGGGCTGGGATTCCCCCTCCACCCGTTCGTCCGCGGACTAATGTTCTACTACGGGCTGGACTTCCATGATTTGTCCCCCAACTTCATCCTCAACATCTCGGCGTTTATAGTCGTGTGCGAGGCCTTCCTTGGCATCACGCCCCACTTCGGCCTATGGCTGAAGACCTTCAACGTGAAGCCAAAGGTGGTGGGCGGCCAACAAGCAGAGTGTGGAGGCGCCATGGTGGGCAATATGCCCAATGTCACCTGGCCCGAAGGCTCCTTTGTGGAGACTGTGAAGGGGTGGCAATCGGGGTGGTTCTACATCACCAAGTCGCGTGACGCTAACTGGGCGATGACCCCGAAATTTTGATCTGGCGTCCCCATGCGGCTCACCTCCTGGAAAGAGAAGGGCTTAGCTTGGGACTCAGCGGAAGAACTGACCGGACATTAGACCTGCATCCAAAATATGATAAGCAAGAAAATCAAGCTCGTCAACATGGTCCAGGTTATGCTCCTCCGTCGGATTCTTCCGTGTCAGAGACGGGTTTGCAATCTGTGGGAGTTCGACCCGGCCGAACACCAGACGCTGCGAGAGTGCTTCGGCATGACGCACGAAGACGTCTGATAACCTGCAAGTATACGGGATAGTTGTAGCCTCTTTCGATAAGTAAGAGTGTCGAACCCAACGAGGAGCTAAAGGTAGAACAAATACTCTCTCAAGTCCTATCGGCCACTGATACGACTCTACGCACGCTTGACATTCGCTTTACCTAGAACAAGTATGAAACTAGAAGTACTTTGTAGGTTTTGTTGGATAGGGTTGCAAGATAATAAAGAACACGTAAATAAAAAGTAGGGGCTGTTTAGATAAAGATACAATAAAGTAAATATAGCGACTGTGGAAAAGTGGTGATAGGAGTTGTGAAATTGCCCCTAAGCAATTGACTATGTTACTAGACCGGTAATCACTATTGCAATTCTATTTGAGGGAGAGGCATAAGCTAACATACTTTCTCTACTTGGATCATATGCACTTATGATTGGAACTCTAGAAAGCATCCGCAACTACTAAAGATTCATTAAGGTAAAACCCAACCATAGCATTAAAGTATCAAGTCCCCTTTACCCCATACGCAAACAACCTACTTACTCGGGTCTGTGCTTCTGTCACTCACGCCACCCACTATAAGCGAATCATGAACGCATTGCAAACCCTACAGCGGGAATCCCTCACGCTTGCGCGACACAAAGGGCACAATAGGACAGCACCAATAATAAAACATGCAACTCAAACCAATCATAACAATTCATCAATCACCAATAGGACAATGAAAATCTACTCAGACATCATAGGATGGCAACACATCATTGGATAATAATATGAAGCATAAAGCACCATGTTCAAGTAGAGGGTACAACGGGATGCGGGAGAATGGACCGCTGAATATAGATGGGGGAAGGTGATGGAGATGTTGGTGAAGATGATGGAGGTGTTGGTGAAGATCGCGGTGATGATGATGGCCCCCGGCAACGCTCCGGTGCCACCGGAAGCAAGGGGGAGAGAGGCCCCCTTCTTCTTCTTCTTCCTTGACCTCCTCCCTAGATGGGAGAAGGGTTTCCCCTCTGGTCCTTGGCTCCCATGGCTTGGGAGGGGCGAGAGCCCCTCCGAGATTGGATCTATCTCTCTGTTTCTGCGTTCTGGGATTCTGCACTGGCACCGTTTCCTTTATATCTGGAGATCCGTAACTCCGATTGGGGTGAATCTTTCGCCTAGTTTTTTCTCGTAAAATTAGCTTTCTCGTGGCAAAAGAAGGGCATCAACCGCCTTACGGATGGCCCACGAGAGTGCCAGGCGTGCCCAGGGGGGAGGGCGCGCCCCCTGTCTCGTGGCCACCTCGGACACTGTTTCGCGTTGATTCTTCCTTCGGAAAATCCCAAATATTCCAAAATAATTCTCCGTCCGTTTTTATCCCGTTTGGATTCCGTTTGATATTGGGTTTCCGCGAAACATAAAACATGCAACAGACAGGAACTGGCACTGGGCACTGGATCAATATGTTAGTCCCAAAAAATAGTATAAAAAGTTGCCAAAAGTATATGAAAGTTGAATAATATTTGCATGGAACAATCAAAAATTATAGATACGACAGAGACGTATCAACACCCCGAAGCTTAATTCCTGCTCGTCCTCGAGTAGGTAATTGATAAAAAGATAATTTTTGATGTGGAATGCTACCTAGCGTAATCTTGATCATATGTCTAATCATGGCATGAATATTAAGACATGAGTGATTCAAAGCAATAGTCTATCATTTGACATAAAAACAATAATACTTCGAGCGTACCAATAAAGCAATCATGTCTTTTCAAAACAACAAGGCCAAAGCAAGCTTATCCCTACAAAATCATATAGTTTGGCCATGCTTCATTTTTGTCACACAAAATGCCCCCATCATGCACAACCCCGATGACAAGCCGAGCAATTGGTTCATACTTTTTAACGCGCTTCAGCTTTTTCAACCCTCACGCAATACATGAGCGCAAGCCATGAAGATAGCACTATAGGTGGAATATAATATAATGATGGAGGTTATGTGGAGAAGACAAAAAGGGAGAAAGTATCACACGACGCGACTAATCAACGGGCTATGAAGATGCCCATCAATTGATGTCAATGTGAGGAGTAGGGATTGCCATGCAATGGATGCACTAAGAGCTATAAATGTATGAAAGCTCAACAAAAGAAACTAAGTGGGTGTGCATCCTACTTGCTTGCTCATGAAGAACTAGGGCATTTGAGGAAGCCCATTGTTGGAATATACAAGCCAAGTTCTATAATGAAAATTCCCACTAGTATATGAAAGTGACAACATAGGAGACAATCCATACGAAGAATATGGTGCTACTTTGAAACACAAGTGTGGAAAAAGGATAGTAACATTGCTCCTTTTATTTTCTTTATTTTCTTTATTTTCTTCTTTTTTCTTATTTTTGGGTGGGCTTCTTTGGCCCCCTTTTTATTTAGGCTTCTTTGGCCTTTCTTTTTTTTCTTTTTTTTTCTTGGGGCAATGCTCTATGATGATGATCGTCACACTTTTATTTACTTACAACTCAATATTACAACTCGATACTGGAACAAAGATATGACTCTATATGAATGCTTCCGGCGGTGTACCGGGATGTGCAATGATCTAGCATAGCAATGACATCAAAACGGACTAGCCATGAAAACATCATGCTAGCTATCTTACGATCATGCAAAGCAATATGACAATAAATGCTCAAGTCATGTATATGATGATGATGGAAGTTGCATGGCAATATATCTCGGAATGGCTATGGAAATGCCATGATAGGTAGGTATGGTGGTTGTTTTGAGGAAGATATAATGAGGCTTATGTGTGATATAGCGTATCATATCACGTGGTTTGGATGCACCAGCAAAGTTTGCACCAACTCTCGAGGTGAGAAAGGGAATGCATGGTACCGAAGAGGCTAGCAATGATGGAAAGGTAAAAGTGCATATAATCTATGGACTCACATTATTCATAAAGAACTCATATACTTATTGCAAAAGTTTATTATCCCTCGAAGCAAAGTACTACTACGCATGCCCCTAGGGGGATAGATTGGTAGGAAAATACCATCGCTCGTCCCCGACCGCCACTCATAAGGAAGACGATCAAAGAAACACCCCATGCTTCAAATTTGTCACACAACGGTTACCATACGTGCATGCTACGGAACTTGCAAACCTCAACACAGGTGTCTCTACAATCCACAACTACCCACTAGCATGACTCTAATATCACCATCTTTATATCACAAAACTATTGCAAGGAATCAAACATATCATATTCAGCGATCTACAAGTTTATGTAGGATTTTATGACTAACCATGTGAATGACCAATTCCTGTCATCTCTCTAAATTGATATAAGTGAAGCAAGAGAGTTTAATTATTTCTAAAAAAAATATGCCCACGCTCTAACAAATATAAGTGAATCAAAAGAGCATTCTATAAATGGCGGTTTTCTATGTGAAGAGAAACAAGCAATCCAGACTTCAAATGATATAAGTGAAGCACATGAAGCATTCTATAAAGCCATACTCAAAAGATTTAAGTGAAGTGCAATGAGCATTCTATAAATCAAACAAGGACTATCTCATACCAACATGGTGCGTAAAAGAAAAGTGAAAACTAAATGCAAAAGACGCTCCAAGACTTGCACATAATGCACAAACGAAACGAATCCGAAAACATACCGATACTTGTTGAAGAAAGAGAGGATGCCTTCCGGGGCATCCCCAAGCTTAGACTCTTGAGTCTCCTTGAATATTTACTTGGGGTGCCTCGGGAATCCCCAAGCTTGAGCTCTTGCCTCTCTTCCTTTTCCTCATATCGAGACCTCCTCGCTTAGACACTTCATCCACACAAAACTTCAACAGAAAACTCGGTAAGATCCGTTAGTATAATAAAGCAAATTACCACTCTAAGTACTATAGCAAACCAATTCATATTTTGTTTTCGCATTGTGTCTACTGTAATATAACTTTTCCATGGCTTAATCCACTAATATAATTTGATAGATTCATCAAAACAAGCAAACTATGCATCAAAAACAGAATCTGTCAAAAACAGAACAGTCTGTAGCAATCTGAACATCCACCATACTTCTGTTACCCCAACAATTCTACCAAAATTAGGAAAAATAAAACAATTGTATAGAACGACAGTGCAAAAGGAATCAGAACCAATTTACGTTCCAGTTAAAAATGCAAAATCGCGCACTACAGCCAAAGTTTCTGTCCTGCACCGTACAAACCAACAAGCATTGTAAACATCCTAAAGGCAAACCTTGGCACATTATTTTTATAATACAATGGAATTTTACAAGGGGATAATTATTTTTGATGAAAATTTTCTGTAATCAAGATTCACAAAGTTTCTGTGAGCATGAACAAAGTTCAAGGCTAGCTCCCACTTCAACAATGCTTGTCTTTCTCACTTTCACTTTCCTTTTTGAAAAGTTTTCGGTTCCCCAATTTATTTTTTTGTTTTTAAATTATATAAAAGCACTCAACAGAAATAAATGACTCTCTAAAACTTCCGGGTTGTCTCCCTAGCAGCACTTTCTTTAAAGCCATTAAGCTAGGCATTTTAGTGCTCAAGTAATGAATCCACCCGGATCCCAAGGTATATCAAAGCCAATTTTAATTAACAATGATTTGTAATTTAGTAGTGAGCACAAAGTAACATATATCAAGCAATGACGAAGTCTAACTCTCTTCCTATGCATCGGCATGTCATAAAAGAACAATTCATGCACACATGGTAAAGGCCAATGCATAGTACAAGAAGTTTCTTGCAATTTTATCATATTGGAAACATAAAGAGGCGGAGATATAGTTCCTCTCTCATAATAATTGCAAGTAGGAGCAGCAAGCACATGCATATTATATTTATCAAAATCATCATGTGTAGTATTAAAAGGCAACCCATCAATATAATCCTTAATAAGCACAAACTTCTCCGATATAGTGTAGTTTGGAGAATTCAAAAAGATAATAGGACTATCATGCGTGGGTGCAATAGCAAAAATTTCATGTTTAACATAAGGAACTATAGCAAGTTCATCTCCATAAGCATAATTCATATTGGCATCTTGGCCATGAGCATAGTAAGCATCATCAAAAAGGGATATTTCAAGAGAATCAACGGATCATAGCAATCATCCTTCAGTAAGCACGAAGGGGAATTAAACAATGTATGAGTTGAAGAGTTACTCTCATTAGAAGGTGGGCACGGGTGATCAATCTGCTCTTCCTCCTTTTGTTCTTCGCTCTCCTCATCATCTTTTTCATCCAATGAGCTCACAGTTTCATCAATTTCTTCTTCCATAGCTTCCTACAAAATATTAGTCTCTTCTTGGACAGCGTAGAATTTCTCAATATATAGTGTAACATAGGCATTACAAGCATAATTATCATAACAATATTCAAGTATGGCAAAACTTTCAGATTTGTAAAGAGTAGCATCATACTTTTCAATCAAAGAAGCAATTTCAAAAGCACCCTTAAAAGCAACAAATTCTTCAATTTGTTGAACATCATAGTAATTATAAACACCCTTAGCATACGAAGATATGATTCCATTATCAATAAACTCACATTGGTAGGGAAGGTGTTTCTTAGGGTTTTCAGAACAACAAGTAACATCATATATTTCACATAAATTCCAAGCATAGCATTGCAAACGTTGAATTTGATCCCATAATAGTTTCCCTTTTTCAGATATATGGTGTCGCACATAACAAGCATGCTCATCTAAAATTTTTCCCTCAACTAAGCTAGTGGGGGTTTCAGCACGAGCACAAAGGGATCGAAGATGATCCAAGTAAAAAGCTTCAGGAGTGTGATAGATTTTGAGTGGTTCTTCAACCATTGGTGTAGTAGGTACAACTATTTATTTGGTATTTGACGTTTCCTACCCATAACTAAAGATATAAAACAACTAAGAACAACAAATAAAAATTACATAGTGATAAAGCAAACAAGCACACACGAGAATATTCACCCCACGCTATGACTTCCCGGCAACAGCGCTAGAAAAAGGTCTTGATAACCCGCAAGTATACGTGATAGTTGTAGCCTCTTTCGATAAGAGTGTCGAACCCAACGAGGAGCTAAAGGTAGAACAAATATTCTCTCAAGTCCTATCGGCCACTGATACGACTCTACGCACGCTTGACATTCGCTTTACCTAGAACAAGTATGAAACTAGAAGTACTTTGTAGGTGTTGTTGGATAGGGTTGCAAGATAATAAAGAACACGTAAATAAAAAGTAGGGGCTGTTTAGATAAAGATGCAATAAAGTAAATATAGTGAGTGTGGAAAAATGGTGATAGGAGTTGTGAAATTGCCCCTAAGCAATTGACTACGTTACTAGACCGGTAATCACTATTGCAATTCTATTTGAGGGAGAGGCATAAGCTAACATACTTTCTCTACTTGGATCATATGCACTTATGATTGAAACTCTAGCAAGCATCCGCAACTACTAAAGATTCATTAAGGTAAAACCCAACCATAGCATTAAAGTATCAAGTCCCCTTTATCCCATACACAAACAACCTACTTACTCGGGTCTGTGCTTTTGTCACTCACGCCACCCACTATAAGCGAATCATGAACGCATTGCAAACCCTACAGCGGGAATCCCTCACGCTTGCGCGACACAAAGGGCACAATAGGACAGCACCAATAATAAAAACATGCAACTCAAACCAATCATAACAATTCATCAATCACCAATAGGACAATGAAAATCTACTCAGACAGCATAAGATGGCAACACATCATTGGATAATAATATGAAGCATAAAGCACCATGTTCAAGTAGAGGGTACAACGGGATGTGGGAGAATGGACCGCTGAATATAGATGGGGGAAGGTGATGGAGATGTTGGTGAAGATGATGGAGGTGTTGGTGAAGATTGCGGTGATGATGATGGCCCCCGGCAACGCTCCGGTGCCACCGGAAGCAAGGGGGAGAGAGGCCCCCTTCTTCTTCTTCTTCCTTAACCTCCTCCCTAGATGGGAGAAGGGTTTCCCCTCTGGTCCTTGGCTCCAATGGCTTGGGAGGGGCGAGAGCCCCTCCGAGATTGGATCTATCTCTCTGTTTCTGCGTTCTGGAATTCTGCACTGCCACCATTTCCTTTATATCTGGAGATCCGTAACTCCGATTGGGGTGAATCTTTCGCCTAGATTTTTCTCGTAAAATTAGCTTTCTTGCGGCAAAAGAAGGGCATCAACCGCCTTACGGGTGGCCCACGAGAGTGCCAGGCATGCCCAGGGGGGAGGGCGCACCCCCTGTCTCGTGGCCACCTCATACACTGTTTCGCGTTGATTCTTCCTCCGGAAAATCCCAAATATTCCAAAATAATTCTCCGTCTGTTTTTATCCCGTTTGGATTCCGTTTGATATTGGGTTTCTGCGAAACATAAAACATGCAACAGACAGGAACTGGCACTGGGCAATGGATCAATATGTTAGTCCGAAAAAATAGTATAAAAATTTGCCAAAAAGTATATGAAAGTTGAATAATATTGGCATGGAACAATCAAAAATTATAGATACGACAGAGACGTATCAACGTCTGGAAGGTGCTTTTCAAGGCCAACGAGGTACCACCGTCCATAACCAAAGATTGCAGACTCAGCGCAAAATGCCAAGCCAATCCGGTAAGTTTTCATATTTTGCAAGATATGCCTTTTACCAGCACATCCGCAGGAGGAATTTAAGCCTCCATGCCGATTTTACAGGCCCGGGTAACGATAGCGGAGCAGATTGACTGCCCGGCTCCGCTACCTGAAGATTCAGAATCGCCTCTTCTAACGAAGATGTTGTTTCCGGTGCCCTATGAGGTGCCGGAGAAGAAGGCCAAGAAGACGGCTGCGGGAAACAGAGAAGGTCTCCGGCGCAAGGTTTCATCGAACATGACGTTCGAAGACACCGAGACGCACTCCTCCACCGAAGATGAGGAGGAGGAGGAGGAAATCCTTCCCCCCTACCGAGGGGAGAAAGAAGAGGAAGGCCGCCACGCATGGAGAGGCCGAGGTGTCCAAGAAGGGAAAAACCTTCCTTCTGGACCACTCCACCGCAGCCACCAACATCGGCGAGGAGTGGGAACCTAGGGTCAAGCCCCTGGCTAAGTCGTAAGTATCCAGACACAATAGTATTTCCGGTATGTTAGCTTTATCGCTTCTTAACGTGCCAGACGTGCACCTGCAGTCCGGCCAAACCCAACATTGAGATATACTCCTCTTCGGAGGGGTCTCTGGACCCGTCGGCGATGAACAACAATTCACTTCCGACAGCCTCCTCCCCTAGGGTCACGGACGACATCGAGGTGTTGTCTCGAAGGATACCGGGCCAAGGGGAGACAGTTTCGGCGACGCCCCAAGAAAAATCCCAGTCGCCGGACACATGGGGGGCAAGACCCCCATGGACTCCGATAATGGGGGCCACAGCGAGTTTGGCCCCCAGCCGAATACGGCTCCCGAAACCCAAGTGGTTCCGGATTTAGGCAGGCAGCCTCTCCCTAAGGAGGGCGAGTCGCATGTACCGATGACTGCTACCTCTTGAGCACTGCGTTGGATTTCCCCGAAGAGGAGAGGATGATGCAGTAAAGTAGCGTAAGTATTTCCCTCAGTTTTTGAGAACCAAGGTATCAATCCAGTAGGAGACCACGCACAAGTCCCTCGTACCTACACAAAACGATAGCAACTCGCAACCAACGCTTGGGGGTTGTCAATCCCTTCACGATCACTTACGAGAGTGAGATCTAATAGAGATAATATTTTTGGTATTTTTGATAGATAGATGCAAAGTAAAAAGTAAAGGCAAAGTAAAAACAAAGCAAGTAAATAAAGTGATATAGATTGATATGATGAGAATAGACCCAGGGGCCATAGGTTTCACTAGTGGCTTCTCTCGAGAGCATAAGTATTCTACGGTGGGTGAACAAATTACTGTTGAGCAATTGACAGAATTGAGCATAGTTATGAACATATCTAGGCAATGATTATGTATATAGGCATCACGTCCAAAACAAGTAGATCGAAACGATTCTGCATCTACTACTATTACTCCACTCATCGACCGCTATCCAGCATGCATCTAGAGTATTAAGTAAAAACAGAGTAACGCCGTAAGCAAGATGACATGATGTAGAGGGATAAATTCATGCAATATGATAAAAAAACCATCTTGTTATCCTCGATGGCAACAATACAATACGTGCCTTGCTGCCCCTTCTGTCACTGGGTAAGGACACTGCAAGATTGAACCCAAAGCTAAGCACTTCTCCCATTGCAAGAACTACCAATCTAGTTGGCCAAACCAAACGGATAATTCGAAGAGACTTGCAGAGATAACTCAATCATACATAAAAGAATTCAGAGAGGAATCAAATATTTTCCATAGATAATCTGAATCATAAACCCACAATTCATCGGTCTCAACAAACACACCGCAAAAAGAAGATTACATCGAATAGTTCTCCACAAGAGAGGGGGGGACATTGTATTGAGGTCCAAAAAGAGAGAAGAAGCCATCTAGCTACTAGCTATGGACCCGAAGGTCTGAAGTAAACTACTCACACTTCATCGGAGGGGCTATGGTGATGATGTAGAAGCCCTCCGTGGTAGATGCCCCCTCCTGCGGAGCTCCAGAACAGGCCCCAAGATGGGATCTCGTGGATATAGAAAGTTGCGGCGGTGGAATTAGGTTTTTGGCTCTTGTTCTGATCGTTCGGGGATACGTAGGTATATATAGGAGGAAGGAGTACGTCGGTGGAGCTCCGAGGGGCCCACGAGGTAGGGGAGCGCGCCCAGGGGGGCACGCCCTCCACCCTTGTGACCTCCTCGGGCACTGCTTGGAGTAGGTTCCAAGTCTCCTGGATCATGTTCGGTTGGAAAATCACGATCCCAAAGGTTTCATTCCATTTGGACTCCGTTTGATATTTTGTTTCTTCGAAATACTTAAAAAGGCAAAAAACAGCAATTCTGGGTTGGGCCTCCGGTTAATAGGTTAGTCCCAAAAGTAATATAAAAGTGGAAAATAAATCCCAATATAGTCCAAAACAGTAGATAAAGTATCATGGAGCAATCAAAAATTATAGATACGTTGGAGACGTATCAAGCATCCCCAAGCTTAATTCCTGGTCGTCCTCGAGTAGGTAAATGATAAAAAAGAATTTTGATGCGGAGTGATACTTTGGCATAATTTCAATGTAAATCTTCTCAATTGTGGCATGAATATTCATATCCGAAAGATTCAAGACAAAAGTTCATATTGACACAAAAATAATAATACTTCAAGCATACTAATCAAAGCAATCATGTCTTCTCAAAATAACATGGCAAAAGAAAGTTCATCCCTACAAAATCATATAGTTAGGCTATGCTTCATTTTCGTCACACAAAGATGTTCCCAACTTCTATACCCCCGATGACAAGCCAAGCAATTGTTTCATACTTAAATAATCTCAAACTTTTTCAACTTTCACGCAATACATGAGCGTGAGCCATGGATATAGCACTATGGGTGGAATAGAATATGATGATGGGGATTGTGTGGAGAAGACAAAAAAGGAGAAAGTATCACATTGACGAGGCTAATCAACGGGCTATGGAGATGCCCATTAATTGATGTCAACATGAGGAGTAGGGATTGCCATGCAACGGATGCACTAGAGCTATAAATGCTCAACAAATGAAAACTAGTGGGTCTGCATCCAACTTGCTTGCTCATGAAGACCTAGGGCATTTGAGGAAGCCCATCGTAGGAATATACAAGTCAAGTTCTATAATTAAAAATTCCCACTAGTGTAAAAAAGACAACTTATGAGACTCACTATATGAAGAACAAGGTGCTACTTTGAAGCACAATATATGAGACTCAATACATGAAGAACAAGGTGCTACTTTGAAGCACAAGTGTGGAAAAAGAGATAGTAGCATTGCCCTTTTCTTTTCCTTTTTTTGGGCCTTTCTTTTTTTTGGCCTTTCTCTTTTTTGGGGGGGCCTTTCCCTTTTTTTTATTTTGGCCTTTCTCTCTTTTTTTATTTGGGCAATGCTCTAATAATGATGATCATCACACTTCTATTGATTACAACATAAGGATTACAACTCGAAACTTAGAACAAGATATGACTCTATATGAATGCCTCCGGCGGTGTACCGGGATGGTGCAATGAACCAAGAGTGACATGTATGAAAAATAATGCATGGTGGCTTTGCCACAAATACGATGTCAACTACATGATCATGCAATGGCAATATGACAAAAGTAATGTATGTCATGATGATGATGATGGAAGTTGCATGGCAATATATCTCGGAATGGCTATGGAAATGCCATAATAGGTAGGTATGGTGGCTGTTTTGAGGAAGATATAAGGAGGTTTATGTGTGATAGAGCGTATCATATCACGGGGTTTGGATGCACCGGCGAAGTTGCACCAACTCTCAAGGTGAGAAAGGGCAATGCACGGTACCGAAGAGGCTAGCAATGGCGGAAAGGTGAGAGTGCGTATAATCCATGGACTCAACATTAGTCAAAAGAACTCATATACTTATTGCAAAAATTTAGAAGTCATTAAAAATTCAAGTACTATGCGCATGCTCCTGGGTGGATAGATTGGTAGGAAAAGACCATCACTCGTCCCCGACCGCCACTCATAAGGATGCACAAGCCAGGTACACTTCATGTTTCAAATTTGTTACATAACTTTAACCATACGTGCATGCTACGGGACTTGCAAACTTCAACACAAGTATTTCTCAAATTCATAATCACCCAACTAGCACGACTTTGATATTATCACCTCCATATCTCAAAACAATTATCAAGCATCAAACTTATCTTAGTATTCAATTCACTCAAAAGAAAGTTTCACATATCTTAAACACCAAGTATATTAACATTAAGCAAATTACCATGCTATTAAAGACTCTCAAAATAATCTAAGTGAAGCATGAGAGATCAATAGTTTCTTTAAAACAAATCCACCACCATGCTCTAAAAGATCTAAGTGAAGCACTAGAGCAAAAATTATCACGCTCAAAAGATATAAGTGAAGCACTACGAGCAAAAACTAACAAATTCCAATTCATGTATGGCTCTCTCAAAAGATGTGTACAACAAGGATGATTGTGGTAGACTAACAAGCAAAGACACAAATAATACAAGACGCTCCAAGCAAAACACATATCATGTTGGTGAATAAAAATATAGCTCCAAGTAAATTACCGATGGAAGTGGACGAAAGAGGGGATGCCTTCCGGGGCATCCCCAAGCTTTGACTTTTTGGTGTCCTTGGATTATCTTGGGGTGCCATGGGCATCCCCAAGCTTAGGCTCTTGCCACTCCTTGTTTCATATCTTCTTGAGTATTCTCTCCCCCTGAAGATCTCTCTCTCCCCCTATGGAGGTGATACTCTCTCTCTTTGGAAGAGATAAGTTTTGATAGGATCTCTTTAAGTGATAAGCTTTGATGTGATCTCTCTCTCCCCCTTTGACATCAATTTCCAAGAAGGTCCTTCTGGAATTTGTTGTGAATGGGTTTGGTCCTTGAGTCACAACACAAAGCACTGGATAAAAATGTGATGCTTGTAGAGGACAAGATTCATTGAGTGGAGCTGGAACAAAAGTATAACAGGAACAAGTGGCAAGATGTTTTTCCTGTAGTGAAATCGGTGGCACCGAGTTGTATGCTTCGGTTGCACCAAAAGGATTCGGTTGGACCGAAAACAACAAACCGGTGAGACCGAGTTCATCGCAGACAAAACATTTGTCACCTCAGCTCACTAGACATGTATAATCTCACAAGGATTTGCAAGGAATTAACTGAAGGGTATGCAATGAATTGGATGCAGGGAATGCAGAACAAAAAGAAAAGAAAGAAATCTAGATGAAGTTTTTTTTTGAAAGGGGAAACAAACAGGCATGAGACAAATGCAAAAACACAGAAAAGAACACAAGTAAACTTCATCTAGAGATGGTCGGCGACAAGGTCACCTATGTTAGAGTATATTGACTTAGGAGTCAAGTGAGATCACTTGATCATAGGTCATACTCATTGTTTAAGCTCAAAATGGGGTTACCATTTATCGTTTAAGCATCTTGATGTATTCACATCTTGTCGAGTTGCTTTGCCTCATGACTCAAAGTAAAGCTTCACTAAGATGGAATGACATACCTTGGGTGGTGGTGTTGATCATGTAGTTGAACTTGTGTGGGTTGCTCAAGGTTGATGTAGTTCATCAAGAGTTTGGTGCACCACTTGGAATTTGAGTTCATCTACCTACATGGGTTAGTTTCGCAAGGAAGAGCACTTGTGTGTCCAAAATGACAATCATGAAACTCAACATAGAATTTGTCAAAGGATATGTTTGAATTGTTCCGTGCTTCCTTGTTCTTCAACCACCATTGTGTAGAGACTTGGTGATGTAGAGATTGCTCAAGATATGAGTGGGTTACAATCTCATGGAATTCGATTCATCCAAGTACCTACACGGGTTAGATAACATGCAAGATGCACATATATCCAAGACATAAGATTATCATCATAAGAGAAATATCAAGGATTAGTCATAAGCTCATGGCTTGCATGTATTCAATGGAGTTTCTACTCCAAGTTTGAAGCATCAATGATGTTCAATTCACCTCTTAACCTGCAAAACACTTTCTCATCAAGTGGTTTAGTGAAAATATCCGCTAATTGCTTTTAGGTGCGAACATGCTTAAGTTTAATGCCACCCTTAGCAACATGATCTCGAATGAAATGATGACGAACTTCAATATGCTTAGTTCGAGAATGTTGCACGGGATTATGAGCAATCTTGATAGCACTTTCATTGTCACAAAGTAATGGAACATGTTTCACATAGATCCCATAAAATAGTTTGGGTCATCCAAAGTAATTGAGCACAACATGAACCAACGGCAATGTATTCCGCTTCGGCGGTGGATAAGGATACCGAGTTTTGTTTCTTGGAAGACCAAGACACAAGAGATCTACCAAGAAATTGACAAGTACCCAAAGTGGACTTTCTATCAACCTTGTCTCCGGCATAGTCCGAGTCGGAGTAGCCAACAAGATCGAAGGAGGCCCTCTTAGGATACCAAATGCCAAAGTTTGGTGTATGAATTAAGTATCTCACTATCCTTTTCACGGCCTTAAGATGACATTCTTTAGGAGCAGCTTGATATTGTGCACACATGCACACACTTAGCATGATATCGGGACGTGAAGCACATAGATATAACAACGAACCAATCATAGAGCGATAAACCTTTTGATCAACTGGTTTACCATCTTTGGTCAAGTCAAGATGTCCACTAGTAGGCATGGGTGTAGTCATACCTTTGCATTCTTGCATATTGAACTTCTTGAATAAGTCCTTGGTGTACTTCTTTGAGAGACAAAGGTTCCCTCCTTTGTTTGCTTGATTTGCAAACCAAGAAATAATTTGAGTTCACTCATCATAGACATTTCAAACTTCTTCGACATTAGCTTCCCAAACTTTTCACTAAAATGAGGGTTAGTAGAACCAAATATAATATCATCAACATAGATTTGGCACACAAATAGTTCTCCATTGACCCTTTTAGTAAAAAGAGTAGAATCTATTTTTCCAATTTCAAAGCCTTTTTCAATAAGGAACTTGGTCAAGCATTTATACCACGCTCTAGGAGCTTGTTTAAGACCATAAAGAGCTTTGTGAAGTTTGTAAACATGATTTGGTTTCTTAGGATTGACAAAGCCGAGCGGTTGTTTAACATAAACTTCCTCCTCTATTTCACCATTTAGAAAAGCACTTTTAATGTCCATTTGGTACAAGGTGATATCATGGTGATTAGCATAGGCAAGTAAGATGCGAATGGACTCAAGTCTAGCAACGGGAGCATAAGTCTCACCATAGTCCATACCTTCAACTTGTGTGTAGCCTTGGGCGACGAGACGTGCTTTGTTGCGAACTACTTGTCCATCTTCATCTTGCTTGGTGTGAAACACCCATTTGGTACCGATGATGTTGTGGTTGTTGTCGGGCTTCTCAACCAATGTCCAAACTTGATTCCTCTCAAAGTTGTGTAGCTCTTCATGCATGGCATTTGTCCAATCCGGATCTTCCAATGCTTCTTCAACCTTCATATGTTCAATGCTAGAGATGAATGAATTGTTTTCACAAAAGTTAGCTAAACGAGTTTTAGAGTGAGTGATTCTCCCGCTTTGTATATCGTTGTAGATTTTCTCGACGGGATGGTCTTTAGAAATTCTTGCTCGAACTCGTGAAAGCTTTTGCTTGGTTCTTGGTTGAACATCTTCTTCATATTGTTCTTCTTCTTGGCCTTCTTCATTATTGACGTTGTCATTCTCTTGTCGTGGTGGAGAAGGAGGTTGTTGACGTTCATCTTGATGCACTTCCTCGTTTTCTTCATCTTGGTGTGTCCCACTTGTGGATGCTTCCGTATCAACTCTTGGTTCACCTTGTCGTGAAGTAGAAGCTTCCACTTGGATGGACGAGGTACTCTCCTTCACCTCCGTTGGGCGAATCTTGCCAATAGACAAGTCTTGGATTGCTTCGGAGGGATCTTTGTCTCCTACATCAATTGGCAATTGCTCTACTTGCGAGCCGTTAGATTCATCAAACTTCACATCTACCGTTTCTTCAACCTTTCGGGTGAAATTGTTGTAGACACGGTATGTGTTAGAGTTTGAGCCATAACCAAGTAGGAAACCTTCATGAGACTTAGGAGAAAATTTAGAACGACGATGCTTATCAAGAATGTAGCACTTTGAGCTGAATACTCGAAAGTATCCAACTTGTGGTTTGTTACCGGTGAGGAGCTCGTATGCCGTCTTGTCGAGTAGCTTGTGAAGATACAAGCGATTTGTTGCATGACAAGCTGTCTCAACCGCTTCCGCCCAAAAGTGCTTTGGCGTCTTGTACTCATCAAGCATCATTCTCGCCATTTTGATGAGCATCCGGTTCTTCCTCTCAACAACTCCATTTTGTTGAGGTGTGTATGTAGTCGAGAACTCGTGTGAAATCCCTTCTTCGTCAAGAAAGGTATCCACATTTGCATTCTTGAACTCCGTTCCGTTGTCGCTATGAACCTTCTTGATCTTCACTTCAAATTGATTTTGGGCCTTCCTCGCGAAGCTTTTGAAAATCTTTTGAACCTGCGATTTATCATCGAGAAAGAACACCCACGTAAATCTTGAAAAATCATCAACTATAACTAGACCAAAAGAATTTCCACCGAGACTCTTGTAAGAGTTGGGACCAAAAAGATCCATGTGAAGTAGCTCGAGTGGCCTCCTTGTGGTCATGATGTTCTTCACGGGATGCTTTCCTCCAACCTGTTTACCTACCTGACAAGCACTGCAAAGTCTATCCTTGTCAAATATGACATCATTAACACCAAGGATATGATTTTCTTTAATAAGCTTGTCAAGGTTTCGCATACCAACATGACCTAATCGTCTATGCCATAACCAACCTTTAGAGGATTTATCAATAAAGAAAGTTCTAGGTTGAGCCTTTTTAGTGAAAACAACAATGTAAAGATCACCTCTACGAACACCGGTAAAGACCATTTTATGATTATCTCTACGAAACACTTGGCAATCTACTTCAGTTAATAGAACATTGAAACCGAAATCAGCAAGTCTAGATACTGAAAGTAAGTTGTAGCCAAGAGATTCAACGAGCAGAGTCTTGATGTTGAAGCTTGAGCCAATCCTTTGTCCTTAGCATCTTGAAGGGGTTCGACATCCTTTAGTCCATGCCACTCCATAGTTGAACTTGTCTGAAATATGCTAGATAAAAGTGTTAGTCCAACAAGAGATATGTTGACATTAATTACCAAAACCACCCAGGGAGCACTTGTGATTTCACCCTCCAGAGTGCACAAGACGCCAGAGCCGAAGCCCAGAAGGCCCTCTAGGAGATCCAGGCGGCAAGAAGATTGCGGCGGGTAAGGCATTTGTTATGCAAAGCAACAATGTGAAGGAGACTTTCCTTTTACTTACCCAAATTTGGAGTTCTTCAGAAGCGTTTACGGATCTGCCGTGTAGCATATCAGATGCCGCAGAGTTCTACCGAGCTGAAGAAGGGAGCTCAACAAAGAAGTTGTTCTAGTCTCAATATCTTGGGACAAAACATCTGATGCCCTTGAGCGACCAGCTGAAGCAACTGGTCGAGCTGCACAAGGTAGACGAACTGGCCATGAAGGACCTCATAGTCCGGCTATCGCCTGCCGAGCCTATGCCCAGCAGCTACTTCGGTCTCGTGAAGCGGCTTGTGAGTGTCTGCCCGTGATTTGAAGTCATAAAGCGGTCGGTTTGCATTGAAGGTGCACGGATGGCCTTTGCCCGTGCAAAGATGCATTGGGCGAAGATGGACGCCACGGCGCTGATGACCGAGGGGCCACTGAAGGGCAAGGAGCACCGCCGACCCGAAAATTATTATGACAGTGTCCTGAAGGGCTCCCGCCTTGTGGCGGAGCAATGTACCAAGGATGTAATCTTTGAATGAATACATTGAGTTTATCCTGTAATATCAAACAAGTTCATTTGCACAATACAATGCTTGTTGATTTAAAATTTGACCACCTGTGCGGCCGTTTATAAAATCTGAGAGTTGGCCAGTCGTTGGCTTCTGCCCCCATGTAACTAGTACATGGGTGTTCAGGATAAATCTAAACACTCTTTATCCAAGTTTTTGGTCCTTTAAGGAGGTGTCTAGCGCAACGAACAAGGCACTCGGACTATACAACTTTATCACCCTCACTTAGCCATAGAAGTTCTATAATTTTAAATTTTGGCATAGCCCCTGGTATTCAGAAGGCCGAACTTGGGGCGCTATACATGCCTAAATCGGACAAAGACCGATTCCTCGCATAAAGCAAAAAAAAATCTTTAAGGATTTGAAACCTCTCGAATAGCGACTATATCTCGCCGCATCATGACAGTCAGTTTTCGGCTTTCTCTACTGAGGTGCTCATCTGGAAGAACCGGGACACAATCGCAGTAGTTTTCCCTTTACTACCCTAGCCGATATAGCGGAACGTAGGGTAGCAAGCACAGGAGCCGGGCAACCCAACTATTGACCCAAGACATGATTCGGAGCTGATGCATACAATGCTATAAGTTCAGGGTGCCGCACTGTTGAAAGTGTTCGGACTTTCTTGCCATGTTATGGGGTACACTGAAGCCCCTGGCGAACTGAATGTACCAAAATGTACGGGTGCAATTTGTAATAAATAAACAGTCAAGGAAAAAATAAAGTAATAAGCTGACGCTGCAAATTATTTTCCATTGTTATTTGAATAATACGTCAAGGCATATGTATACAAGTAGTGCAATGAGCAAATAGGGCTATTTAACATGCCCTAACCAAGAGCGAGCCGCGTGTGGGTATGTAAAACAGGTATAGCGATCGTTAGCAGAGACCACCTGGGGATTCCCTTTGTACGTCAAAGCTCCTTGCTTCCTTGGTGTATTCGTCCCGTGATGGGTCGATGATCAGGTTATCGGAAGAGCCTCAAGAAGAGATGAACCTGCAAGAAAGAAAATGGTGAAGGTATGCTGCACTGTGGGCCGCGGTCTAGCTGTGCCTCCATCCATGCCCATGGTATTTTAAGTGCATAATTATGTATGCGCGGCATGAATTTCACCGCTTGACTGGGACTAGGACGGAGGCCGAATTGCTATGCGAGCTCTGGACGGGTCGGACGATCCTGTTGCAGAGTACTTCAGACTCGCTTGACAGTGTCCGGGGGTTTTATTGCCGAATTGAGAGTCCGCCTAAGGAGGCTGCTCTGTACTTCTACAGCAAGGGCTGCAGTGTGCTCCTCCGTGTGTAGGGAGCACTCTGTATTTCCATTGACTATCATAACACCGCGGGGTCCGGGCATCTTGAGCTTGAGGTAGGCATAGTGTGGCACTGCATTGAATCGAGCGAATGCGGTTCGTCCTAGCAGTGCATGATTAACTCCTCTCTTCGGAAGTTGTTTGGGGATCCGAAGACCACCTCCAGTGTGATTGAGCCTGTGCAACAGGCCTCTACACCTGGCATGACACCTTTAAAGGTGGTTTTTGTGGGTTTGATCCTTGACGGATCGATACCCATTTTGTGCACTGTATCCTGATAAAGCAGGTTCAGGATGCTGCTACCGTCCATGAGGACTCGTGTGAGGTGGAATCCGTCAATGATAGGGTCAAGGACCAGTGCGGCTGAGCCTCCATGATGCATACTAGTCGGATGGTCCCTGCAATCAAAGGTGATCGGACAAGAAGACCATGGGTTGAACTTTGGGGCGACTGGCTCCATCGCGTAGACGTCCCTTAGTGCGCGCTTCCGCTCCCGCTTGGGAATATGGGTGGCGTATATCATATTTACCATTTTTTACTTGGGGAGGAAATTTCTTCTGTCCCCCTGTGTTCGGTGGCCGGGGCTCCTCGTTGTCATCACTATGCGACCCCTTTTCCTTGTTTTCAACATTTAGCTTGCCGGCCTGTTTAAATACCCAACATTCTCTATTGGTGTGGTTGGATGGTTTATCGGGGGTGCCGTGGATTTGACATGAGTGATCGAGTACGTGGTCTAGACTGGAGGGCCCGGATTGTTTCTTTTGAATGGCTTTTTCTGTTGACCGGACTTGGAGCCACTGAATCCGGCATTGACGGCCGTGTCTTCGGCGTTATCGCCATTATTGCGACGCTTGTGTCTGTTGTGTCGGGGCTTGCCTTTGCTATCTTTGGCGTCTGAAGTGCCAGGATTTCTTTATGTGTTGTTGCTACGAGCCAACCAGCTATCCTCGCCCGCACAAAAGCAGGTCATCAGTGTCGTGAGGGCTGCCATGGATTTTGGCTTCTCTTGGCCGAGGTGTCGGGCGAGCCACTCGTCACAGATGTGATGCTTAAAGGCCGCTAGGGCTTCGGCATCCGGACAGTCGACGATTTGGTTCTTTTTAGTTAAGAACCGAGTCCAAAATTTCTTGGCTGACTCTCCGGGCTATTGGGTTATGTGACTTAAGTCATCAGCGTCCGGTGGTCGCACATAAGTGCCCTGAAAGTTGTCGAGGAATGCATCTTCCAGGTTCTCCCAACTGCCAATGGAGTTTTCTGGCAGACTATTCAGCCAATGCCGAGCTGGTCCCCTGAGTTTTAGTGGGAGGTACTTGATTGCATGGAGATCATCGCCGCGGGCCATGTGAATGTGGAGAAGTAAATCTTCAATCCATACCTGGGGTCTGTTGTCCCATCATATGGTTCGATGTTTATGGGTTTAAACCCTTCTAGGAATTCATGCTCCATTACTTCATCAGTGAAGCATAGGGGGTGTGCGGCGCCTCTATGCCGGGCTACACTGCGACGCAGTTCGGATGAACCTGGTCTGCTGTATTCGGCCTGGACGGATTTGTATTTAGTATATCTGGCATGGCAGTCATCGTCACGCGTTGGGGCGTGCCCCCGCGATCCGTAGATCGATCTTGACTGTCCTACTTTGTTTTCCAATTCGTCTCGCAGGTCATGCGTGTAGCCCCGGGCCTTCGTGTTTTTATTTACTTGGCGACAGGGTGCAGGCTGGTGTTCGGACTGATACGCCACTTTATCTCGGCCACGAGGTGGTCGGTCAGCCGCATGCTGCGCTAGCAGTATAGGCTCTAGTGCCTCGTCCTCAAATTGAGGTAACGACCTGCGCCACAGGTAACTTTTGGTTGGGCGCTCGAGTCCGTATTCCTCGGCCGCCAGGATCTCAGTCCATCTATCAGTGAACAGATCTTTATCAGCTTGAAGCTGCTGTTGTCTTTTCTTCAGGCTCTTTGCAGTGGCTATAAGCTGGCGCTTGAAGCGCTCCTGCTCGGCAGGATCCTCAGGCACGGTAAATTCTTCGTCGCCGAGGCTCACCTCGTCTTCAGAGAGGGGCATGTAATTTTCATCCTCCGAGTCTTCATTCATGGCCTATCCATCGGGGCTAGCTTGCCCATCCTCCCGTCCGGCCTGTTCGGAGCTTGGCTGGGTGGGATTGTTTTCGTCTTCGGCATCATCCGGAGTGCTATTATCTCTTGTGCCGGTATCGCTGTTTCTACCCTGGCGTGGTTTAGAGCGGCGCCGCTGACGTTGGTGCTTCGGTTGCTTCTCGAGAGGATTACCCTACGTTGCATCCTTTTGATCCTTGCCATTGTTTTCTTTGGGTGTGTCCACCATATATATGTCATATGATGAGGTGGCTGTCCAGCGCCCTGTGGGCGGTGGTTCCTATTCTTCCCCGGCATCATCGTCCATACCGTCGATGTCTACCGAGTCGAAATCAAGCATGTCGGTTAAGTCGTCGACAGTGGTTATTTAAGTGGGTGGTGGGTGGGTAACGAATTCCTTCGTCGTCCGTTTCCCACTCAAGCCGGACATAGTTCGGCCAAGAGTCTCCTCCCAAGGAGAGAGATTTTAGTGAGTTTAGCACATCGCCCAAGGGCGAGTGCTAAAAGATATCCGCGAAGCTAAACTCCATGATCGGTGCCCAGTCAGATCCGATGGGCACAGATGCACGCGGTTCGGAGCCTATGGCCGGAAACGAGTCCGAGGGTCCGATGACACAGACCTCATTGGAAGTGAAATCTGTGTTCGGCGCTATCGTCGTTGAGTGTGTGGCTTCTGTGGCGGGGTCCATCCTCCCATCCTCGGATGGCATGATCTGTGCTGGATTTAAAGCCAGGGTAGCTACAGGCGTGATCTCCTGAACACCGTCCGATGGCAGATCTAGGTCATGCTCATCGTGACTGTAGGCTGTACCTGTCATGGACTCGAATCCGTCGAAGATGAAATCTCCGCGGATGTTGGCAGTGTAGTTCAAGCTTCCAAACCTGACCTAATGGCCAGGGGCATAGCTATCGATCTGCTCCAGATGGCCAAGCGGGTTGGCCCGCAGTGCGAAGCCGCCGAATACGAAGATCTATCCGGGGAGGAAAACCCCACCCTGGACTGCATCGTTGTAGATGATTGAAGGAGCCATCAAGCCTTAAGGTGACGGCACAGTGGAACTCTCAATGAAAGCACCAATGTCGGTGTCAAAACTGGTAGATCTCGGGTAGGGGGGTCCCGAACTGTGCGTCTAAGGCTAATGGTAACAGGAGGCGGGGGACACGATGTTTACCCAGGTTCAGGCCCTCTCTATGGAGGTAATACCCTACTTCTTGCTTGATTGATCTTGATGATATGAGTATTACAAGAGTTGATCTACCACGAGATCATAGAGGCTAACCCTAGAAGCTAGCCTATGATTATGATTGTTCTTGTCCTACGGACTAAACCCTCCGGTTTATATAGACACCGGAGGGGGCTAGGGTTACACAGAGTCGGTTAGAGAGAAGGGAATCTACATATCCGAATTGCCAAGCTTGCCTTCCATGCAAGGGAGAGTCCCATCCGAACACGGGACAAAGTCTTCAATCTTGTATCTTCATAGTCCAACAGTCCGGCATAAGCATATAGTCCGGCTGTCCGAGGACCCCCTAATCCAGGACTCCCTCGGCAGCCTCGAGGCCAGGCAATTTTTCTTCAGGTCTCCAACCAAAATGGCCCTATTTTCATGGCCAGCCTTCTTGGCCCTGTAATTTCATCATTCCAGGTGTCATGTGCCATCCTTTCTGAACAATCCTTGAAAAAATCATCAGGTTCATGTCTTGGTTTGCCCTAAATCTCTCCAAATATTTTATGTGCAAGGAAATGAGTTCTGAATGCCTTAATCTTCCACCTATTGTTACAAGTATGAACATTGATAACCCACAAGTGTAGGGGATCGCAACAGCTTTCGAGGGTAAAGTATTCAACCCAAATTTATTGATTCGACACAAGGGGAGCCAAAGAATATTCTTGAGTATTAGCAGTTGAGTTGACGATTCAACCACACCTGGATAACTTAGTATCTGCAGCAAAGTATTTAGTACCAAAGTAGTATGATAATAAAGGTAACAGTAGCAAGAGTAATTTTTTGGGTTTTGTAGTGATTGTAATAGTAGCAACGGAAAAGTAAATAAGCGAAGAACAATATGTGAAAAGCTCGTAGGCAATGGATCAGTGATGGATAATTATGTCAGATGCGATTCCTCATGTAATAGCTATAACATAGGGTGACACAGAACTAGCTCCAATTCATCAATGTAATGTAGGCATGTATTCCATAAATAGTCATACGTGCTTATGGAAAAGAACTTGCATGACATCTTTTGTCCTACCCTCTCGTGGCAGCGGGGTCCTAGCAGAAACTAAGGGATATTAAGGCCTCCTTTTAATAGAGAACCGGAACAAAGCATTAGCACATAGTGAATACATGAACTCTTCAAACTATGGTCATCACCGAGAAGTATCCCAATTATTGTCACTTCAGGGTTGTCGGATCATAACACATAATAGGTGACTATAGACTTGCAAGATAGGATCAAGAACACACATATATTCATGAAAACATAATAGGTTCAGATCTGAAATCATGGCACTCGGGACCTAGTGACAAGCATTAAGCATAGCAAAGTCATAGCAACATCAATCTCAGAACATAGTGGATACTAGGGATCAAACCCTAACAAAACTAACTTGATCACATGGTAAATCTCATCCAACCCATCACCGTCCAGCAAGCCTACGATGGAATTACTTATGCACGGCGGTGAGCATCATGAAATTGGTGATGGAGGATGGTTGATGATGACGACGGTGAAGAATCCCCCTCTCCGGAGCCCCGAATGGACTCCAGATCAGCCCTCCCGAGAGATATTAGGGCTTGGCGGCGGCTCCATCTCGTAAAACGCGATGAAACTTTCTCTCTGATTTTTTTCTCCGCGAGGCGGGATATATGGAGTTGGAGTTGAAGTCGGCGGAGCCTCAGGGGGCCCACGAGACAGGGGGCGTGCCCAGGGGGAGGGCGTGCCCCCACCCTCATGGACAGGGTGTGGGCCCCCTGGTCTTGATTCTTTCTCCAGTATTTTTTATATTTTCCAAAAAGTGCCTCCGAGGATTTTCAGGACATTCCGAGAACTTTTGTTTTCTACACATGAAACAACATCATGGCAGTTCTGCTGAAAACAACATCAGTCCGGGTTAGTTTCATTCAAATCATGCAAGTTAGAGTCCAACACAAGGGCAAAAGTGTTTGGAAAAGTAGATACGTTGGAGATGTATCAACTTCCCCAAGCTTAAACCTTTGCTTGTCCTCAAGCAATTCAGTTGATAAACTGAAAGTGATAAAGAAAAACTTTTACAAACTCTGTTTGCTCTTGTTGTTGTAAACATGCAAAGCCATCATTCAGGTTTCAGCAAATATTATGAACTAACCATACTCACAATAACACTTAGGTCTCACAATTACTCATATCAATAGCATAATCAGCTAGCGAGCGATAATAATAAAACTCGGATGACAACACTTTCTCAAAACAATCGTTAGATGATATAACAAAATGGTATCTCGCTAGCCCTTTCTGAGACCGCAAAACATAAATGCAGAGCACCTTTAAAGATCAAGGACTGACTAAACATTGTAATTCATGGTAAAAGAGATCCAGTCAAGTCATACCCAATATAAACCAATAGTAATGAATGAAAATGACAGTGTGCTCTCCAGCGGGTGCTTTTTAATAAGAAGGGTGATGACTCAACATAAAAGTAAATAGATAAGCCCTTCGCAGAGGGAAGCAGGGATTTGTAGAGGTTCCAGAGCTCGATTTTAAAATAGAGATTGAATACCATTTTGAGCGGCATACTTTCACTGTCAATGCAACAACTATGAGATGGATGTATCTTCCATACTACATGCATTATAGGCAGTTCCCAAACAGAATGGTAAAGGTTTATACTCCTCCAACCACCAACAAGCATCAATCCATGGCTTCCTCGAAACAACGAGTGCCTCCAACTAACAACAACCCTGGGGGAGTTTTGTTTAATTATTTTGATTTGCTTTGATCATTTTGGATCATGGGACTGGGCATGCCGGGTACCGGCCCTTTCTCGTGAATGAGGAGTGGAGTCCACTCCTCTTGAGAATAACCCACCTAGCATGGAAGATATAGGCAGCCCTAGTTGAAACATGAGCTGCTCGAGCATACAAAACAGAATTTCATTTGAAGGTTTGGAGTTTGGCACATACAAATTTACTTGGAACGGCAGGTAAATACCGCATATAGGTAGGTATGGTGGACTCATATGGAACAACTTTGGGGTTTATGGAGTTTGGATGCACAAGCAGTATTCCCGCTTAGTACAGGTGAAGGCTAGCAAAAGACTGAGAAGCAACCAACTGAGAGAGCGACAACAGTCGTAAACATGCATTAAAATTAATTTACACCGAGTACAAGCATGAGTAGGATATAATCCACCATGAACATAAATATCGTGAAGGCTATGTTGATTTGTTTCAACTACATGCGTGAACATGAGCCAAGTCAAGTCACTCAATTCATTTAAAGGAGGATACCATCCCATCATACCACATCATAATCATTTTAATAGCATGTTGGCACGCAAGGTAAACCATTATAACTCATAACTAATCATGCATGGCACAAGCAACTATAATCTCTAAATGTCATTGCAAATATGTTTACTTCATAATAAACTGAATTAGGAACGATGAACTCATCATATTTACAAAAACAACAGAGGTCAAGTTCATACCAGCTTTTCTCATCCCAGTAAGTCCATCATATATCATCATTATTGCCTTTCACTTGCACGACCGAACAATGTGTATAATAATAATAGTGCACGTGCATTGGACTAAGCTAGAATCTGCAAGAATTCAACTCAAAAGAGAAGACACGATAATATGGGCTCTAATTTAAATAAACAATCATGCATATGAGAGTCACTAAGCATTTTCAATATAGTCTTCTCGACCCCCAAAGGAAAGAAAAGAAAATAAACTATTTACACGGGAAAGCTCCCAACAAGTAAGAAAAAGAACGAGAAATCTTTTTGGGTTTTTATTTTAATTCTACTACAAGCATGGAAATTAAACTAACTAATTTTTTTGGTTTTCCTTAAGATTTATCAAACACACAAGAAGAAAGAAAATTAAACTAACATGGATAATACAATGAAAGAGTATGAGCACCGACGACTAGTGTGTGAACATGGAAGTAAAGTCGGTGAGAAATACGTACTCCCCCAAGCTTAGGCCTTTGGCCTAAGTTGGTCTAATACCCAGGACCACCTGGCTGATATCCATAGTTGTAGCTGGGGTCGTACTGAGATGCAGCAGCAACCGCCTCCTGAGCTGCGGCATGTTGGCGAGCTGCCTCCGCTCTCCCCTCGTGTTCATCTGCTTCCTCCCTGGTAACAACATGTCTTCCTTTTGCCTGATAATCAAAAAGTAGAGGAGCAGGAAGAGTAACATGGACGACGTTGCGTCTGTTATAGAATAGTCGATAATGGAGGAATTGTTCATTCCTCCTAAGAAAATGATGATTGACCATAGCGTCATAATCTAAATAAGCAGGAGGTATCATCACATCCCCCTCTCGTGGGGCTATACCAAGATAATTAGCCACACGGGTTGCATAAATTTCTCCAAATAAATCTCCAGCTCTACCATTATTCTGCAACCTACGTGCAACCATTGCCCCCAAGTTATAACCTTTATAACCTAATACATCACTCTTGAGGACACAGAGATCAGGGACACACATGTGACATGCTTAATTTTTACCGTTAATGCATCTACCAATGAAGAGAGCAAAATAATGTATAGCAGGAAAATGAATGCTCCCTATGGTAGCCTGTGCTATGTCCCTGGATTCTCCCACAGTAATACTAGCAAGGAAATCTCTAAATTCAGATTTGTGAGGATCAATAATATTACCCCACTGCGGAAGTTTGCAAGCAGTTGTAAAATCTTCTAAGTCCATGGTATAAGATGTATCATAAATATCAAATAGGACACTAGGAGAATTACGGGTACAGTTGTATTTAAACCTCCGCACAAAGGAATCAGTTAATTGATAGTACTGAGGACACTTATCTTGTAAGAAGTCCTCCAGCTCAGCATTACACACATACGCGTCAAATTCCTCCTTAAAGCCTGCTCTGACCATAAAATCATCGGATGGCCACTCACAAGCTCGTACATCCGCGTCCCTCGGTAATTCAACATCTTGCTCACGCATAGCAATCCTGGGCCCTTTCTTTACCGAGGAACCACCTTGGTACATTCTCCTAGACATAATTTTTTTTCTAAAAAATTTCTGAAATTTTAGTAACTTCAAAATCTAAGTGAATAAAACTAAACAAGATTGGTAGCAACTACTCCTACAAGTGCCTAGAGACTATATCATGCATTAGAATTGCTTGGGACCTCATAAATTTAACATGCAAGCTTAAGAACATGGTCACCTATGCAGCAAAAATTTGCAATGAATAAAGCACCAGAACAAAAACTAATTGGACCAATGGAGGAGTCACATACCAAGCAACAATCTCCCAAAGCAGTTTTGTGAATGGAGCTTTGAGCAAGGAGATCAAAAATCGCAGCAAAATGAGCTAGAACTCGTGCTTGAGCTGGATGGGGATTTTTTGGGTAGAAGATGAAGTGTGTGGGTGCTGGCATAAGTGGAGGGGGGCTACCAGGGGCCCATGAGATAGGGGGCGCGCCCAGGTGGGGTGGGCACACCCTCCACTCTCGTGGCCTGGTGCTTGCCCCTCCTGCAGTGATTTCAGTGCCTAAAATCCTCAAATATTCCATAAAAAATCATACTAAATTTCCAGGGCATTTGGAGCACTTTTATTTTCGGGAAATTTTTAATTGCACGGATAATTCAGAAAGCAGACGGATAATACTATTTTTGCTTTATTTATTCTAAATAACAAAAAGTAAAAAGAGGGTATAGAAGGTTGTGCCTTCTAGTTTCATCCATCTCATGATCATCAAAATGAATCCACTAACAAGGTTGATCAAGTCTTGTTAACAAACTCATTCCGAATAACACGGAACCGGAGAAATTTCGAATAACACTAAGTTACCTCAACGGGGATATGAACATCCCCAATAATAAGAATATCATATTTTTTTCTTGACAGTAGGGAGAGGAAATTCAAAACCTCCAATAATGATAGTTGGAACTTTTCCAACAAAATTGATGCTATGAATTTGAGATTGTTTCCTCGGAAAGTGTACCGTATGCTCATTGCCATTAACATGAAAAGTGGCATTGCCTTTGTTGCAATCAATAACAGCTCCTGCAGTATTCAGAAAAGGTCTACCAAGGATAATCGACATACTATTGTCCTCGGGAATATCAAGAATAACAAACTCCGTTAAGATAGTGACATTTGCAACCACAACAGGCACATCCTCACAAATACCGACATGTATAGCAGTTGATTTATTAGCCATTTGCAAAGATATTTCAGTAGGTGTCAACTTATTCAATTCAAGTCTACGATATAAAGAGAGAGGCATAACACTAACACCGGCTCCAAGATCACATAAAGCAGTTCTAACACAATTTCTTTTAATGGAGCATGGTGTAGTTGGTACTCCCGGATCTCCAAGTTTCTTTGGTATTCCACCTTTAAAAGTGTAATTAGCAAGCATGGTGGAAATTTCAGCTTCCGGTATCTTTCTTTTATTTGTAATGATATCCTTCATATATTTAGCAGAAGGGTTTACTTTAAGCATATCAGTTAAGCGCATATGTAAGAATATAGGTCTAATCATTTCAGCAGAACGCTCAGAATCCTCATCATCCTTTGTCTTGGATGGCTTAGGAGGAAAGGGCATGGGTTTCTGAACCCATGGTTCTCTTTCTCTACCGTGCTTCCTAGCAACAAAATCTCTCTTATCATAACGTTGATTCTTTGATTGTGGGTTATCAAGATCAACAACAGGTTCAATCTCTACATCATTGTTTTTGCTAGGTTGAGCATCAACATGAACATCATCATTAACATTATCACTAGGTTCATGTTCATCACCTGATTGTGTTTCAGCATTAGAAATAGAAATATCATTGGGATTCTCAGGTGTGTCCACAGTAGGTTCACAAGAAGCATGCAAAGTCCTATCATTTTTCTTTTTCTTATTTTTGGAACAACTAGGTGCCTCTAAATTATTTCTCTGAGAATCTTGCTCGATTCTCTTAGGGTGGCCTTCAGGATACAAAGGTTCCTGAGTCATTCTACCAGTTCTAGTAGCCACTCTAACAACAAAGTCATTTTTATTATTTAATTCATCGAGAAAACCATTTTGAGCTTTAAGTACTTGCTTAGCTTGAGTAGCAACCATAGAAGCATATTTGCTAATGATTTTAAGTTCACCTTCAACTCTAGCCATATTATCGCTCACGTGTCCTATCTCAAAAGCATTATTCTTTAACTCTCTACCAACATAAGCATTAAAACTTTCTTTTCTAGCCATAAAGTCATCAAATTCATCTAAGCATGGGCTATGAAATTTAGTAGAGGGGATTTCAACCTTATCATATCTATAGAGAGAATTTACCTTTACTACCTGTGTCGGGTTATCAAGACAATGCGGTTCTTCAACAGGCGGTATATGAAGACCATGTATTTCTTCAATAGGTGGTAAATTCTTAACATCTTCAGCTTTAATACCTTTTTCTTTCATTTATTTATTTGCCTCTTGCATATCTTCAGGACTGAGAAATAAAACACCCCTCTTCTTCGGAGTGGGTTTAGGAATAGGCTCAGGAGTTGGCTCAATTGGTTCAGGAATTGCCTCAGGAGTCGGCTTAGGAAGAGTCCAATTATTTTCATTAGTCAACAAATTATTCAATAGTAATTCAGCTTCGTCGACTGTTCTTTCCCTGAAAACACAACCAGCACAACTATCCAAGTAGTCCTTGGAAGCATCGGTTAGTCCATTATAAAAGATATCAGGTATTTCGTTTTTCTTGAGAGGATGATCAGGCAAAGCATTAAGTAATCGGAGAAGCATCCCCCAAGCTTGTGGGAGACTCTCTTCTTTGATTTGCACAAAATTATATATTTCCCGCAAGGCAGCTTGTTTCTTATGAGCAGGGAAATATTTAGCAAAGAAGTAATAAATCATATCCTGGGGACTACGCACACAACCAGGAGCAAGAGAATTATACCAAGTCTTAGCACACCCTTTAATGAGAACGGAAATATCTTAAGGATATAAAAGTAGCGAGATTTATCATCATGAGTAAACAGGGTGGCTATATCATTCAACTTGGTAAGATGTGCCACAACAGTTTCAGATTCAAGGCCATAAAAAGGATCAGATTCAACTAAAGTAATAATTTCAGGATCAACAGAGAATTCATAATCCTTATCAGTAACACAGATGGGTGAAGTAGCAAAAGTAGGTTCAGGTTTCATTCTAGCATTAAGAGACTGCTGCTTCCATTTAGCTAATAATTTCTTAAGATCATATCTATCATTGCAAGCAAAGATAGCTCTAGCAGCTTCTTCATTCATAACATAACCCTCAGGAACAACAGGCAATTCATAATCATTGGGAGAATTTTCATCATCAGTATCATCAATAATAGCATCTTCAATAATTTCATTCTCTCTAGCCCTAGCCAGTTGTTCATCAAGAAATTCACCTAATGGCAAAGTAGTATCACGCACAGAAGTAGTTTCATCATAAGTATCATGCAAAGCAGAAGTGGCATCATCAATAACATGCGACATATCAGAGTTCATAGCAGTAGCAGGTTTAGGTGTCACAAGTTTAATAATAACAGAAGGAGAATCTAGTGCAGAGCTAGATGGCAGTTCCTTACCTCGCCTCGTAGTTGAGGGCAAAATCTTGGTTCTGTCGTCTTACAAGTTCTTCATAGTGATCAACAGATATAAATCCCAAGTGACTCAGAGAATAGAGCTATGCTCCCCGGCAACGGTGCTAGAAATTAGTCTAGATAACCCACAAGTGTAGGGGATCGCAACAGCTTTTGAGGGGTAAAGTATTCAACCCAAATTTATTTATTCGACACAAGGGGAGCCAAAGAATATTCTTGAGTATTAGCAGTTGAGTTGTCAATTCAACCACACCTGGATAACTTAGTATCTGCAGCAAATTATTTAGTAGCAAAGTAGTATGATAATAAAGGTAACGGTAGCAAGAGTAATATTTTTGGGTTTTGTAGTGATTGTAATAGTAGCAACGGAAAAGTAAATAAGCGAAGAACAATATATGAAAAGCTCGTAGGCAATGGATCAGTGATGGATAATTATGTCGGATGCAATTCCTCATGTAATAGCTATAACATAAGGTGACACAGAACTAGCTCCAATTCATCAATGTAATGTAGGCATGTATTCCGCAAATAGTCATACGCGCTTATGGAAAAGAACTTGCATGACATCTTTTGTCCTACCCTCCCGTGGCAGCGGGGTCCTAGCGGAAACTAAGGGATATTAAGGCCTCCTTTTAATAGAGAACCGGAACAAAGCATTAGCACATAGTGAATACATGAACTCCTCAAACTATGGTCATCACCGAGAAGTATCCCGATTATTGTCATTTCGGGGTTGTCGGATCATAACACATAATAGGTGACTATAGACTTGCAAGATATATAGGATCAAGAACACACATATATTCATGTAAACATAATAGGTTCAGATCTGAAATCATGGCACTCGGGCCCTAGTGACAAGCATTAAGCATAGCAAAGTCATAGCAACATCAATCTCAGAACATAGTGGATACTAGGGATCAAACCCTAACAAAACTAACTTGATTACATGGTAAATCTCATCCAACCCATCACCGTCCAGCAAGCCTACGATGGAATTACTCACGCACGGCGGTGAGCATCATGAAATTGGTGATGGAGGATGGTTGATGATGACGACGGCGATGAATCCCCCTCTCCGGAGCCCGAACGAACTCCAGATCAACCCTCCCGAGAGAGATTAGAGCTTGGCGGCGGCTTCGTATCGTAAACCGTGATGAAACTTCCTCTCTGATTTTTTCTCCGCGAGACGGAATATATGGAGTTGGAGTTGAAGTCGGCGGAGCCTCAGGGGGCCCACGAGACAGGGGGCGTGCCCAGGGGGGAGGGCGCGCCCCCACCCTTGTGGATAGGGTGTGGGCCCCCTGGTCTTGATTCTTTCTCCAGTATTTTTTATATTTTCCAAAAAGTGCCTCCAAGGATTTTAGGACATTCTGAGAACTTTTGTTTTCTACACATGAAACAACATCATGGTAGTTCTGCTGAAAACAGCATCAGTCCGGGTTAGTTTCATTCAAATCATGCAAGTTAGAGTCTAAAACAAGGGCAAAAGTGTTTGGAAAAGTAGATACGTTGGAGACGTATCAACCATCAACACACCTTTTGATTGTGAAAGCCTTTTTCTTACCTTGTCGAAGAAACCCACAAGTAGCAAGTGCAATCTTCATCACGCTTTGCTTTCACAATGTTGAGTAGCTCATTAATAAGCACTATCTCAGCGTTGATGTTGTTGTGGATGCACTTGGTGCAACAAAGGAGAGAAGGGAGTAGCTTCATATTGCACATGAGCATAACACAAGGAATGCAGCCACCAACAACAATACTAGACTGGGCATGAGGAATCAGCAAGCTGGGAATGGCATGGCAAAGCAACAAGCTTTTGCACTCATGAAGCTAGGGAGAGAACTAGTGGTGCCAATGAAGATGCAAGTTGCAAGTGTCAGTGGTGGGTATTGTTATATTTTCCTTGTTGAAGAAGTAATGTAAGTTTCATGATGGTGCTAGATGCAAGTGTCCGGATGATAACAGGTTCAGTTCAAGGATGATTATGATCATGTAATGCCCTAATGATTATGTTGTTTGTATGAACTTGTTTCTGGCATCTTCTATGTATGAACCTGCTGTAATGTTTTGCAATTTAATGTTGATGCTAGTGTTTTATGGTTGAACCTATTTCTTCATGTGAGGAATGACCATATAAGACCAAACGCATGAGCCCAACTCCAGTTCAATTTGGCATTTACCAAAGTAGGATTTTGGCATTTTAAATGATTGAATTGATTGTACTAAGCAAAATGACCAAAGATTTTGGGATTTTGGCATTGTAAATGACCAAAACTAATGAAAGCAAAATGACTAAAACTGATATGAGAAAGCTAATTGGAACACAAGCAAGCTACTAACAAGAATATGTTACCTGTTGAAAACCTCAACAAATGTTGTTCAATAGTATGTCACATTTAGGAGATCACTCTGAAATGCCCTTACTCAAGTGCTTGGGTCCAATTCATGTAGCCATTTTGTGTGCATCATAATCATCATTGATAGCCTTCATTTCTTCCATGCTTTGCTCATACTTCTTCACTGTGTTACTCCTTGCTATATTTCACGGTTGATTCTTACGAATATCTCCTTTGAAATGTCGTTGAAAGTTTTGCCACATATGTCTGACACAGAACATTTGTTCGGTCTCAGGAAACACTTCACTAACTACATTAATGAGACCATGCACATTACATGCAACACAAACAAAAAATAATAGTACAACAATGAAAACATCAGGCAAGATCATGGTTAAAAATAGGAAACTATGTTTTGTTTGTCTGACATTATAGTCCAAGGTACCGTGTTGGTGATGCCATGCCAAGATCTCTTTTAAGTGTATCCAGAAACCAGTTCCAAATTGGTGTGTCCTCCGCTTGAACAACATGAAAGGCTATAGTAAAGATGCACCCATTTGAGTCAACACCTACAACTGCAAGCAATTGTCCTCTATATCTAGTCTTAGTATGACAACCACCTTGAAAGATCACTGGCCTGCATCCTTGAAGAAAGCCTCTCCTGCAAGCATGAAGGCACACATATAGTTTTGTATACTTTGCTGCGTCATCAAGTGGTACGATACATAGAAGCTGATCTAAAGTTGGTCCTCCTTATCTCTTTGCCTAATTCCATAGCTGGTTGTGTTTGTCCTTCTTCATCACCATGGATTATTTTCATGGACAGCCTTCTTGCCCTCTACAATTTCATCTTTCCAGGTGTCATGTGCCATTCTCTCCGAACAATCCTTGAAAAGTTCATGAGGTCCATGTGCTGGTTTGCCCTAAAGCTCTCCAATTTTTTTGTGCATGGTAAGGATTTGTGAATCCCTTAATCTTCCACTTGTTGCTACAAGTGTGCCCATGCACATACCTTTTGATTGTGAATGCCTTTGTACTATTGTTGAAGAATTCTCGCAAGGAGCAAGTGCAATCTTCATCACACTTTGCTTTCAACCTTATCTGCATTATATTCATGTACATTATCGTCTTCCAAGACTTTTTTTGACCAGGTTTATGTTCATATACATCATCTTTTTCATAGCCTTTTTTGTGAGGTTTATCTCCATCTACATTTTCTACATAGAATAGAGGTCATCATCTTCGTAACCTATTTCGTGAACGACCTTCTTGTTGCCACGCTCTGAAGTGAACGCAAGCTTTAGTTGATCAACAACAAACTGGCATATATTGGTTTCCGTTATTCCATTGACATCCATGACCGCCGGGAAGCTTTTTGGGGAAATACTTAAACTAGTTGAAGGGGCAAGGAAGCACGAAAAAACAAGAGCTAGCCAAGCACGGAGAAAGTCATCATCATAAGATCCTCCCATGTCTATGATCATCTTGCACCATTCTGTGAGAGTTGGGGAGTTCTTGGATGTGATGTTGTAAATATTGTACATTGCCTTTGTGATTTCAGGCCGATTGTCGAAGCACACTTTCCTGCCCCTATTTGGCAAACCCCATATCCTATGGACACTTGCGGCATCTACATGAATCTTCCCCCTTTCTGGAATGACTATCTGCGAAATCTCAGGGTCATAATGCTTCATTATCCACTGGCTAAGATCTCCGGGCATGCTACTTGCTGCAAGGTCCAGAATTCCACCAAATTCTTTTCGAATGATGACACCCTTTTGGTCAGGAACCAAGTCCTTGTTCAACTTGAAGAGCCTTGCAGGGGATGCCCTGTTCCTACGACCCTATTAAACATGGGGAAGAAAAGGATTAGCAAAAGGAATTAAATGTTCATCACAGCATAGGCAACTTAGACATCATTGCTGGGCAACTGCTTAGTGAAACTGAGGCAACTACGCAAATACCTCAGTTCCTCCCGTCTTCTGGCGTTTTGGTTTTGGAGGTTGGTCAACATCTGCACCTTTGACATTTGTATTCCCAGCATCTGTAGCTTGGCTCTCGTTACTATTCTCGTTACTAATAATATCATCAGGACGCTTCCCCCGTGAAATAATTGCTTTACTTCTGTGACGCTTGACCCCAGTTATTGGTGCACTGCTCCGTGGCTGGAAGATAGAAACCACATAAATCAATAAAAAAATGGAAAACACAATCTATTATGTACAGAAAGAACATATAGCATGTGCACACCTGTGTTTGATGCTCTTTATTCCCATGATATGCAAGGTCATCATGGCTTGATCCATCAGGTCCACCCTGTTTTGACTTATGACTTGTCCCAGCCATCTATTTTCTGCTGCATATATAAAGGACAAACAATTAGCATCATCATAAAAAGACATAAAAATGGTTCTGGAAAAAGTGTATATCATGCAACAAATTCATTTGACTAAAATTCTTGCTAAACTAAGCAAACAACAATTTACAAAAAAGTGGACCCTGAAAAGGGTTGTAAACTATCTGATTTTCACTATGTTACAACACTAATACAAAAGTACATACAAAAAACCTAAGTAAAACATGACTACAGGGAGCAAGAAACAACTGTTGCACATCAATCACCAGGCAACACATGATGGCATTTCAGGCAAATGAATAAGAAATCTTGAGCAAGCTTGAGATTACACAAATGCGGTAAGAACGTATAGTGGCTGCTAGGCAATACATGATGGCATTTCAGGCAAGTGACTAAGAAAGCTTGAGCAAGCTTGAGATTACACAAATGCAGTAAGAACATATAGTGGCTGCTAGGCAACACATGATGGCATTTCACGCAAATGACTAAGAAAGCTTGAGCAAAAGCCAGGCATTGTACAAAGACACTAGGCAAAAAACAGTTGAGGGCATGTCAGGGCAACTAACTAACAAAATTTGAGCAAGCCAGACACACTAGGCAACAGTTGAGGGCAATTCAGGCAACTGACTAACAAAACTCCAGCAAAAAAGCCTGACAACTCAATCACAAAACTTAAGCAAACTGACATATCTATAAAAATAAACACGAGCGTCGAACCACAACACATAAACCTGACACACAAACATTTCAACAACGGGAACCTACAGCATAGGGGCATTTGTTGCATGAAAAAAAAGTGCTAGGCAACTATATGAGCATCATATGAGCAGTTGTTGCGCAAGTCAGTAGACCAACAAACTGTGCATGAGAATATTTCCCTGCCTCTCCCTCCACACGCCACGACATCCTACTGAGCATCACCAAGCCTTGAATGCACCCCAAATCCTATCTCACCGGCACCCAAAACCAAATCTAACGAGTGCTTAATCCGTTTCAACTCAGTTAACCTATGCATAATCTCTTCCTAATCTCGCCTAAAAACTCAGGAGATCTAACAAGCCTACACAAAATGGGATCGAGATGAACTGACCTGTGATTCTGCCCTCCGCCAAACAGGAAGGCGATTCTGCTCCTCCGCGCGAACCACGCGGCGAAGACGCGCGCGTAGACCCTCCTTGCCCGCGTCTCCGGCGCTGCAGCGCCTTCTGCCTCAGACTGGTGCTGTATGCTGCGGGTGTAGACGTATGGCCCCGGTCGCCGCACCTACGCGCGCCTGGCCGATTAACCACTCCCTCCACGCCGCGCACGCTGTCCCTTCCTCACTACGCCGGAAGACGGCCGCCGAATCGCCGCGCCGCCACTGGCTGCTCCAGATTTGGTGGATTTGGGAGGAACTCGTTGCGCTTCCTGCGCTCGGGGACGGTTTCGAAATGGGGGGACGGGAAGGAGACGGAAGTGGGGAGGGGGGTGGGGGGTGGGGAAGAACTGCCGGGACCCATGACCGCTTCTCCGCCCAACGGGTCTTTTCGCACGACGCCACGACCAGGTGCCACCTGGCGCAGACGACGAGGCAGTGCCCGGTCGGAGCGAGCGACGCGCGACCGCGGGATGGATATCAGACGGAGCGCGAGAGCGTGTGCTCTCTAAACCAAACCTTTTTAGGATTTAGGAAGGAGCAAATATCTCTGCTAACCGCGGGGCACGGGAAAGCAAAGCACAGTAGACCGGTGGTACGGACGCACCACCAGAAAACTGCCGTGCCACTCCACTCCGCTCCGGCAGTGCGCACACGGCTGGCCCCGCCGTTTTCCGCCCACACAAGGCCAGCCACGCGCCCACACACAAAGTATAGATCTGCCGATCGAGACGGGCCACACGGCCATCCATCGCACCGCCGCAGCCGATCCGCGCCGCACCGCCGGAGTAGGTGCGGCTTCATTCCATCCCATCATCATCCCGTCCGAGGCGCCACCTCACCTCTTCTTGCACGCCGGCCCCACTCCAGCCCAGCCCGGCCCATCTCATCCCATCCCCCATCGGCCCCGCCGCACCGCAGCAATTATTCTCCTCCGCTACCTCCGCGGTGGCCACCACACCACACCACACCACGCTTCCCTT
>NC_041389.1:698957033-698967497 GCF_002162155.2 Triticum dicoccoides | reverse complement strand
GCACACCCCCCTCCTACCCCCACCCCCACCCCCACAGACCACCCGCACCACCCGGAGCAGCAGCAGCCGCCCGCTCTGGCCCCGTTCGTCGCGGTGCGGGAGGAGGAGGAGGAGGGGCAGGGGGACGGGCTGGATCTGAGGCTCTGCCTCCGCGGGAGGGACGGCGCCACCGGCTGCGTCATGGACCTCGACTCCGCCGTGCTCTGCGGGAGCAGCGCCTTCTTCGCCGCCATGGCGCCCGAGCCCAACGCCTCTGGTGCCGGGGCCCGGAGGATCGAGGTCGACGGGGTCGACAACGTCGCCGCCTTCAGGGACGCCGTCGAGCTCATGTTCCATGCCGACGCTCCGCGGTGGCTCGCCAGGGCCGGCGTCTCGCGAGCCATCGCCGTCCTCGAGGTGAGAATGAGATGCACATTCTTCCCTACTCTATTTGCTGTACAGTGCAGTTCTGATAGGTAGACCTTGGTGGCCGTGTGGTTGCACAGATGGTGTTTGTGCGAGGCTGACAGCACGTTGCAGGTTTAGTACAGTGCAAATTGATTGGCCCCTTTGAAATTTTATGAGCTTCATGACTGATGGTCATGTCTAACTACTCTATTAGTAAGTAACTAGATAGATGCACATGTTTTTGGATTTTACCCTGTTGTAACGGTGGCGTCGCTTTCTGCGTCCTAATCACTGGAATTGCATTGATATTACGTCATACGCGGTTTGTGCGAAGCCACATTTGTTATGGTACGAGTTATACCGACAATTTTTTGCTGGTGCAAGCCGTACAGTTTTTGGGATTATGGTGCCCATAAAGCTGGGACCAGTATGTCTTGTTGAGAAATACAAGTGCCACCTTAACATAAATTTATCATTTGTACTAGTTAGGCTGCTAACGCCGTGGGCGCAAGTTAGCTGGGCAGGCGCTTGAATTGTCGCGTGGTGAGCGTACGCCGCCAAACAATGTATCCAGATAAGCTAGGTCTGGACAGATGGGAGTGTGAAACCAACCAAGAAGTAATTGATAGTTAGCTAGTGCTTTCACTTCTTCGCTAGTGAATTAAATGAAAGAATTGATTCTTCTATAGTATGGAACATTGTCTACCTAATCAGCCGATATCATGGTCCTATCTGTTGAGTGTAATTATGGGAGGACAAATCAATAATGTGTGTGTGCTGATAGGGTGTCCTTGGATCTGAAGTCAGCCCATTGATAAATAGTATGACAGCGCGACAACATAAAAGCTCTGATTAAGATGGAAACATAAACAGAGCAGTCTAATTTTAGTGGTACCAAAATTGGTACAGAATGTTTGCAACATAGATTATTATGACAAATTATTTTAACTTTGGACAAATTGCATTTGCTCCATGACACATTGGTTGGTCCTTTAACTGCTGTCAGTTACTCTGCACGCTGTTTATATTGAACCCCTTGTAACACAGTATGGCCTGGTGGTCTACATTTTTACAGAGTTATACCAATTACAGATTAGGCATGCAGTTGTACAGCGACATCAATAATAATAGAACATTGTTTACACATGCTACCAATATTGCCGTAGTGTACTTCTTAAGTTTTTTTTTTTTTTGAATGGGTCTTCTTTCTGACATGATTCTTGCAAAAGAAAGAGATAATAGTTTAGGTAGCATCTCACAATGGGTCTGATAGATGTTGTTTTAATTTTGAATTGCAGGTGGCTTCCTCGATTACGTTTGACAAAGGAATCAGATCATGTTTGGAGTACATTGAAGCAGTTCCATGGAATGAGAATGAGGAAGAGAAGCTAAAGCACCTCTTTGCTAGATGCACTTTCGATGAAGCGTTATCAAAAGATGTATTGTCAAGATTGCAAACACAACCGTCTAGCAGCTCGGAAGACCTGACTGGTCAGCTCATCCAATCTGTCACCAGCAGCACAAACAACAGTGCAAGAAAAGATATGCAGTCTTTGATCAATGGTCTTCTAAGCAAGAGCTCAGTATATCAAAAGGATTTGTCTGGATTAAACAAAAGGAGCCTATACCAGATTTGCTGCTCGTGTCTAAACCTACTGGTGGAACTTTTTAAGGAAGACTCGGAGCCAAAATGCGGCACAGACCAGGCACTGAAAGTTAGGCACAATAATAAACCCATGATTGAAAGAGTGAGCAAGCAAAGTGAGAACCTCAGCTGGCTATTTGAGATCCTGGTCAACAATGATATGGCAGAGAATTTCGTCGTGCTGTGGGCCGGACAAGACGATCTCATCAGGATGCACGAGCAAGCATCGCCAATGTTCAGGTACGAGCTAAGCCGGATATCAGCGGGCGTGTTCATCGCTCTCGGGCAAGGGAAAGTGCAGTGCCCGAGCGATCTGAGGAGCCAACTGTTCCGGGGATGGTTCACGCCGATGTTAACCGATTTCGGTTGGCTTCAAAGGTGCTCCAAGGGGCTGGATGCGAGAGCGCTGGAGGATAGCCTGGGGCAAGCCCTTCTCACCCTCCCGCTCCGGGAGCAGCAGAGCCTGTTCGAGGAATGGTTCCAGTGCTTCGCGTCTAGTGGCGCGGAATGCCCGAACCTTAGCCGAGCCTTCCAGGTATGGTGGCGAAGGTCATTCGCTAGATAGATTTGTCGGTAGAGCCCCTGCAGCAGCAGAAGCCTATGAGATATTGCTTGGTCCGCGTGAGTTATATCGGTATTTGTAGTGTGTGTATGAATGTAAGATAAGATGAATTCCTGTTAGCCTGTAGAGTTGAATTTTTGTTTATGATCTTGGCTCGGTTCTTCCCAGTGTATGCACTACTTGACAAAACCACAATTCCCAGAGTCAGCAATAGAATTGTTGTAGAATTGCTTCAAACCACAGTTCTCTTGCTACAAATTAACAAGTGGACATAGCTTCGTCTAGAGTACATACATATCCCAGTGGCAATTTGGCTCATATTTGCCTGAACATGGCCTCAGTGTACATGGCCTTATTCCTGGAGAATTACAGATACAGTAGTAATTAAGCAGGGCAAACATTTATATACAGCACCGGCAGGCTCTCCTTGATATCATCTTCTAGCAGCCGATCTTGTTGTTGCCATGGGCATAGCGAAGGGCAGCACTTGCAGGCTGCGCATCATCATCCTCTATGCTGAGCCAGTGGCAGTCCTGGAAGGCGCAGCTCCCGGAGGCTCGCAGCGTCTCGCCGACGTCCCGGGGCTCGAGGAAGTGCGGCGTCCACGACGGCGTGCCGTCCTCGAACGAGTTGTGCGTGAGCCGCTGCAGCCCCGAGCCGTCGATGTTGACGGTGAAGATCTCGCCGTAGGGCTGGTAGTGGTGCGGGTTCGAAATGGGCTCGGCGGAGACGGCGGCGAGGTCCGAGGTGAACACCATGCGCTTCGAGTCGGGGCTGAACCAGGGGTGGTTCGTCCTGCCGCCGTCCGCGCTGTGCACCACCCTCCGCAGCCCGGTGCCGTTCGGGTGCACCATGTGGATGGCGAAGCTGCCGCCCCCCGGGTTGTGCCGGTCGGAGGCGAAGGCGATCCACTCGCCGTCCGGCGACCAGTTGCACATGGTGTCGGTCCATGGCCCGTCCGTCAGGCGCCGGATGCCGCCGGCCTCGCCGTCCTCCGCGTCCATGATGTACAGGTTCTTGTGCCCGGACCTCCCCGACCGGAACACCACCCACTTGCCGTCCGGCGACGGCGACGGGAACGCGTTGTTCTCGCCTCCGATTGTGAGCTTCTTGATGGAAATCTGAGATACGCTGCTGCCGTCGTCGTCCTCGTCGCCGAGGGACACGGCCACCACGTCCACCTCCGTGCTCTCGCTCGCGAAGTCCGGCCCGATGCTGGTGTAGATCACCCCTTTCCTCTTCCAGTCCCACGACGTGGGGAACGCGTTCCCGGAGAAGATCTTCCGGCGGCCGCCGGAGCCGTCGGAGTTCACCACGTACAGCCCCGGCAGCCCCACGAAGGCGATCCTCTTGCCGTCCGGCGAGAAGGAAGGGTACGACCCGTCGATCCTGAAGAGTGATTCCCTCGCCGGGCTCTTGAGGCTCTCCAGCAGCAGCGGCGAGTCCCCGTTCCCGCTGCCCCGGCACCGGTGGTACCCGACGCGCGCGCCGTCGGGCGAGACGAACGGGTTGAAGTGGTGCGCGCGCGGCGCCACGGGCCTGGTGACCTCGAAGTAGGCGGCGTTGTCGGCGCCGGAGCTCAGATCGATCACCTCGATGTGCCGGTAGTCGGAGCCGGGCCGCCTGGTGGCCACCGCGACGAGCCCCGGCGCCCCGGGCGACGCGGCGGGCGTGAAGGCGTGGAACCCCGGCGGCGTGATCCGCTCCACGGAGGCCGCCGACAGGAGCCCGTCATCGGAGACCTCGACCTTGGCGCGGTACACGCCGTACCAGCCGTCGCTGTCCCGGCGGTGGAAGAAGAGCGTGGCGTCGTCGGCCCAGCAGGGCCAGCCGCCGTCTTTGACGAGCAGCGTGCGCCGGGACCCGTCGTCGGTGCGGAAGACGTAGACGTCGGTGCGGAGGTCCTGCACCTCGCCGCTCCAGCCGCGCTCGCCGGGGGAGGCGGCGGCGGTCCAGTCCCCGGAGGGCGAGACGGCGGGGCTGAAGTCGGCGACGCCGGGCGGGGTGAGCCGGGTGCCCCGGCCGGACGGGAGGTGGGTGGCGTAGACGGCCGCCCAGCTCCGGCGCGGGGCGGCCGCGGGGACCGCCGTGGAGACGTAGACGAGGCGGGAGCCGTCACGGGTGAGCGCCGGGCGGTCCCGCAGCGCGACGGGGTCCCAGGGCAGCAGCGGCGTCGCGGGAGCTGGCGGAGACGAGTCCCCATCGCCGACCTCGCGCGCCTCGCGGCGGGAGGCGGTTGTGGGGACGGGGGTGAGGTAGACGTTGAGGGAGCCGTTGCGCTCGGAGACGAAGAGCAGCGCGGCGGAGGAGGGCGCGAAGTTGGCGTTGTAGTTGACGGAGGCGCCGTCGGTGAGGCGGAGCTCTGCCCCTGCTGCATGGGAGGGGGAGGCGGAGAGGGAGGGGGCGAGCGGGAGGGCGTAGACGTCGAAGGCGTAGCGGGTGCGGCCGAGCGTGGTGAAGACGATGGTGCCGGCCGCGGCGGAGAGCGCGGGGGTGGCGGCTAGCAGGAGCAGGAGGAGGGCGGCGAGGGGGAGCTCGGCGCGGCGAGCCATGGCGACGGGGATTACTCGCTGGCGCTGCGTGCGTGCGGTGTGCGGGGAAATCGGAGGGGATAAAGCCGGCGAGTTTTACGGCGGGAAATAATGAAAGAAAATTGGGTTTGGTGGTGCGGAGCATCGGATCCACATCCACTTCTTCCAGAAGTGTCGCCGCTGTGGGTGACGTGACGCCGGGAAGAGGACGGGCTGTGCTGTCTGGGGCGGGCAGCGCGATCTGACGATGCCGATGCCGACATTTTCTTCTTCTGGATGAGGCTGAGGATAATTTTCACCGGGAGAAGAAAGCGACCCAAGGGAGATATTTCTTCTGGGGCAAAATTGTCGAGCGCAATTATTCGAGAAAGTGGTGTGTGCTAGCTCGTTACGCCCCTAACATTGTTAAAGTAACAATACTAAAGTAGAGTGTGTTTTAGTCTAAACAATGCTAATTAATATGGAGTTGCAAAAAAAAAAAATTAACGGCTCTGCTAAAAATCAGTCGATTGATTTTTAGTGAAGTCTCAGTCGATTTGTTGACCCTTAGATCTCTGTGTTGCTTTAGGATCCATGCAACCCTGTTGTTTCCTGTATATCAGCCCACATAGGGAACGAACTGGGTGGGCCTGCTTTTTTGTCTTTGTTCTTTTCGTCGGGGTAGGCTTCATGTGGTGGCTGGGCGGAGGTTCTTTTTCTTTGTGTGTTGGGCTTTATTTTTCAGATGTACCCCACAAAGGCCCCCGGACCTGACGGATACCCGGCGCATTTGTTTCAAAGGCGCTGGGAGTTGTGTGGCACTGAAGTAACCAACATTGTTCTTCGGATTCTTCGAGGAGAGGAGAGTCCTGACATGATAAATGAGACAATCCTAGTACTCATACCGAAGGTGAAGGATCCCACTAACTTGTCTCAATTCAGGCCTATTAGTTTGTGCAATGTACTTTACAAAATTGCTTCCAAGGTGTTATATAATAGGTTGAAACAAATCCTTCCTGAAATTATATCCGAAGAGCAGTCTGCTTTTGTTCCAGGGCGTCTAATCACGGACAACATCATAACTGCATATGAATGTTTGCACTTCATGAAAAGGAACAAAGCTTAGAGGAATAGATTTTGTGCTGTCAAACTAGACATGATGAAGGCTTACGACCGTGTCGAGTGGATCTATTTGGAGGCTATTATGACTAAGCTGGGATTTGCACCATCCTGGGTTGCTTCGGTCATGAGAATGGTTACTTCGGTGAAGTTTTCTGTTTTGTTCAATGGAGTTAAACTTGAACAATTTTCTCCCTCACGAGGAATCCGTCAAGGAGACCCTATTTCTCCATACCTGTTTTTGATTGCAGCGGAGGGCCTTTCGTGCCTCTTCAAAACCCAACCTGAATCATCGCACCTCACTGGTATTCAAGTGGCACCGACGGCTCCGCCGGTAAGCCACTTATTATTTGCGGATGATAGCCTGCTGTTTGTCAAAGCCAGTTCTGTTGGAGCAAATGAGTTGTCCGCCTTGATGGAAAGTTATTGCAATGCCTCGGGTCAAAGGATCAACCTTGCAAAATCTTCTGTATTTTTTAGCAAGGGATGTCCTTCTTCTTTAAAAGCTGATATGAAGAATACTCTGAATATCCCAAATGAATCGCTCTCAGATAAATATTTGGGAATGCCATTGGATGTGGGATATAGCAAGAATGGGGCATTTAAGTTTCTTAAGGATCGTGTTTAGAATAAGGTCAAGGGCTGGTTGGAAAAACTTCTGTCAGTAGGCGGGAAAGAAGTTCTCATTAAATCGGTGGCACAGGCAATTCCAGTCTATTCCATGTCTTGTTTCAAGCTACCGCGCGGGCTTTGTGAACATATCAACTCCTTGATTCGGAAGTTTTGGTGGGGCAGCAAAGAGGGTAAACGGAAACCTAGTTGGGTCTCTTGGAGCACAATGACACAACCAAAATATTGTGGAGGCTTGGGTTTTCGTGACATTGAACTTTTCAACATCGCTCTCCTCGCTAGACAGGCATGGCGAATTGTGATGGATCCGGAATCACTGAGTGCCCGAACTCTAAATCACTGAGTGCCCGAACTCTAAAGGCCAAGTATTTCCCTACTGGAGATTTTCTACAGGCCGAATTAGGGTCATCACCATCCCAGATTTGGCGAGCCATAATTGACGGCCGTGAGATACTCACACAAGGTATGATCAGAAGAATAGGCAACGGTCATTCCATGAGCATATGGCACCACAACTGGCTGCCGAGACCCTCAAACATGAGGCCGATTGTGAGCAGAGTGGTCGATCCTCCTCAGATGGTGTCCGAGTTGATATTGCCTAGTCCTGAATGGAACCGTACGCTGATTGACGAAGTATTCCTGCCAATAGATGCTGCAACCATATATTCTATACCACTTTGCACTCGGAACATCGATGATTTCTGGTCCTGGATTCATGAAAGAAGTGAGGTGTTCTCCGTCCGTTCCTCTTATCGTATGCTAGTGGAAACCAAGCTAACGCGAGAGGCTTGGCTCGAGGGTAGGGCTGGTTCGTCAAGTGTGGCCACTGAAAAACAGTCTTGGAATGCTCTGTGGAAAGTGAATGTTCCTTCAAAGTTGAAAATCTTTCTGTGGAGGCTGGCCCAGCAATCGATACCGACAGTTGATGTGTTGCACCATCGTAATATGTCAACAACTACACGTTGTGGACTCTGTGGAGCCGAGGACTCATGGCAACATTCGCTGTTGCACTGTACGGTTGCTAGGTGCGTATGGGCTCTCCATGATCAAGATCTAGTGGAAGCCCTAAATAACGCCACGGAGCCGGATGCTAAACGATGGTTGTTTTCGATCTAGGACATGCTATCTTCGCAAGAGTTCATCTTGGTAGTCACCACTTTATGGGCACTCTGGTTTGCATGGCGACAGGCACTACATGAAAATATTTTTCAGAGCCCTCTATCAACTTACCACTTCATCTTGAAGTTTGTTTGGGAGCTTGATGAGTGTAAACCAAAGAAGGCATCTACTGCGGCTCCGACGGTAGTTCCTATAATGCCAAGATGGATCCCACCTCCTGAAGGAATTGACAAAATCAGGGTTGATGGAGCTGTATCCAGAGATGGTAATTTTGGATCTTTTAGTGCCTTGTGCAGAACCCATTCGGGTAGCTTTTTGGGAGCCTCGGTTATCAAGATACATGGCGTGACGGATCCGGTGACGCTAGAAGCGCTGGCATGCCGCGAGGCACTCGCACTAGCAGCGGATCTGGGCCTTGCTCGCATCATCATCGCTAGCGACTGCCAAGAGGTTGTGAAAGACATCAAGAATCGCAGCGGGGGAGCCTATGCTAGCACTACCAGGGAGATTGTGGAAACGTCAGCTACGTTTGACAGTTGCACCTTCATCTTCGAAGGGAGAGCAACTAATATTGAGGCACATAGCCTCGCTAAGCATGCTTTCGGTTTGGATTTTGGGCGCCATGTGTGGCTGTTACACCCTCCAAACATATCTTGTATCCCCATGTACTTGTTTGAGTAATAAATAAAGCGTGTTTAGACTAAAAAAAGGTCTGCTTCTTTTTTTCTTTTTGATTTTCTTTTCTACAGGATGGGAACGAACAGGTAGTGAGGTGACTTGTGTGTGTCTTTTTGTTCTTCAGTTAGTAGCAGATCATAGGCCTTGACTTTTTTTCTACCATTATTTTTATTATTTATTTATTATTTATTTTACTTTTACTCTGTTTAGGTTCATACAGGACTGTTAAAACTCAGTCGACTCTCTGGCCGTTAGATCATTGTTGCTTCAAGGTCTATGTAGCTATGTCTATCTTATACTGAAATCGATTGCTTAGGTGCGCGGTGGGCCAATTTCCTTTTCTTTTGTTGTTTCTTTTCTCTCGTGTTGGCTAAATATGAGCTATGAGCTGGGCTTGAGGTTTTTTTTTGGTCTAGTTTTGGGCTTAATTTTTCAACGGGGAAACAAACCGTCCAGAGAGGGGGTGGGGAAGCGGTTGAGAATCTTTTTTAATCTTTTGTTTACTTGTAAGTATTTTAAATGATTATTTCGTCTATGTTCCTTGTCATGTTGAATTTCTTTTTACATTTTGTATTTTCTCCTTTTCTCTTGCTTTTCTTTTTTTCTTTTCCTTTTTATTGTTGTTTTCAAACCTTTTTTGCATGATTCTAGTTACCTTATTCTTTTTTATTTTCTTAACTGAGCAAGAGGTTTTTATTTTTGAAAATTGAAAACATTGTCATCTGGTTGGACAATCTCCCTAACTTCAGCGACCGTAAATCAATTGTTCTTTGTCGGGGGAGGGGATAGTTGCATGTTTATCACTAGGCACATAAACTGCAAGTGTCACACACCGACGTAACGGCATGCCTTCAATGCGACTGCAACTATGTGGAGTTTTTATCGGGGAAGTGGAAAATTGTTTGTCTGCCACTAGCCACATAACTACAAGTGTCGCATTCCGACTGAAATTTTGTGGTGTTTTGTCGGGAGGGGTGGTGTGGCTTTTCGTTTGTCTGTTTTTTGGGCTTTCTTCTAGGCTGAATTTTTTGTTAGTGCTAGTGTTGCCTGGAGACAGGAGCGATTAATATGTCTGTTCGCTTTGGTTAGTTCCCATTTCCTTTTTCTTTTTTCTTTATTTTCTATTGCTACTATTATTTAAAAAAATATTGTCACTTGTTTACACATACATCGATCGCACACAATTGCATATACATCGAATCACATGCAATTACATGTTTTATTGTCAGTGTCTGTATGCAACTTTCTTTCCAAAAATATTATCGCCGACACGCCCATCGACCACACACAATTTTCATGCACATCGGCCACACACAATTTTCATGCACATCGGCCACACACAATTGTATGTATGTCATTGGCATGTAACTTATCTTTTTTCCTTCTCAAAAATAATTTTCACCGGCCAACTAGACTTTGTTTCTGGTTTGAGTTTTTTTAAACTTTGTTTGTGGTTCGAGTAGAGACCAGTAGGCCAAGTTGCATGTTGGACCACAACTCCATGTCTTCTAGCTCTGCCGCAACTAGAAGTTTTTGTTCTGTCGGAAGGGGCGCCGGTAGAGGGGGCGGGCCAGTTGCAAGCCCGACAACATCCCTGCAACTGCAAGCGCTGGACCCGACCGTAACTGCATGTCCCCTAACATGGTTGCAATTGGACCTTTGTTTTGTCAGAGGGGGCGGCGGGAGAGGGGCGGGCCAGTTACATGTCTGACACTAGGAATGCAACTGCAAATGTCGCACCCGACCGCAATTGCATGTCTTGTAACCCGGCCGGAAGTGGACTTTTTTGTTCTGTCGAAGGTGGTGGGCCAGTT
>NC_041389.1:698936147-698956156 GCF_002162155.2 Triticum dicoccoides | reverse complement strand
TGTAACCCGACCGCAACTGGACTTTTTGTTCTGTCGGAGGGAGTGGGCCAGTTGCAAGCCCGACAATATCCCCGCAACTACACGCGTCGCATCCGGCCGCAACTACATGTCCTCCAACATGGTTGCAACTGGGCCTTTGTTTTGTCGGAGGGGACGGCGGGAGAGGGGGTGGGCCAGTTGCATGTTCAAAACTAGGCATGCAACTGCAAGTGTCGCACCCGACCGCAACTGCATCTCTTGTAACCCGACGACAACTGGACTTTTCTGTTCTGTCAGAGGGGGCGGCGGTAGAGGGGGCGGTTCAGTTGCAAGCCCGACAACATCCCCCCAACTGCAAGTGTCGCACCCGACTGCAACTGCATGTCTACCACTATTTCTATTTTTCTACTTTTAATTTTATTTTTGTTTTTGTAGGTTTTTTATCTATTCTAAATAGTGTTGTTTTTTATTTTTCAAACGTGCCACCCAGTTGCACGTCGCCCCGTGCACGACCGCATATGTTGCAGTCCACATGCAATTCGAACCGACATTAACCGAGGTGTAACTATGGTGCGGGCAGGGCGGGGAGCTGAGTGCTTGGGCGGCCCGGTTTACTTTTGTATATTCATTTCTCTACCATTTGTTTTCCTTTCTATTTTTATTTTTCTGTTTTGGATTTGTGTTATTTTCCTTTTCTAAATGGTGGTGTTTTGGACTTCTTTTGGGAAGAATGTTGCCACTTGATTAGCACATGCGTGGTCCGTACACAGCTGCATGTACTCCAGCCATGCACAATTGCACGTCCACTGTCCATGTGCAACTTAACATTCTTTTTCATTTTAAAAAATAGTGCCAATGGGGTTATACACATGTCAGTAGCATGTCCATCTACCACGTGCAATTTGCATGCCTGTCATTTCTATTTTTAAGGAACTGGAGAAAAAAAAGACTTGAACAGAAAAAAAGAGAGAGAGAGCGCGCGAACACACAACCAACACGCACAAGCTGCACGAACATCTTTTTTTTTGATTTAAAAAGGAAACTTTATTCATTTGAAATAACCAGTACATCGTTTGTGAGGATCATTACAATTTTATTTGGAGGTTCCTCAAACCAGTCGAAAGTCGAAGAAAATCTAGCTAATCTAGCAAGTTCATGAGCTACTTTATTTGCCTCTCTATTACAATGTTCGAATCTAGTCGTGACAAAATCACAGGCATAGTGGTAACAATCCTCGAAAACTGCTGTCGCCGCCCCTGTTGATTGTCCTCCTTCCTGCATGGTCTCAACCACCTCCATGTTGTCTGAGTTGATGATTAGGTGGTTACACCCCGCCCTTTACGCCATTGTTAGGCCAAACTTGAGAGCTAAAGCTTCAGCCATCAAAACATCCGCACAATAGTCAATCTTTCCATTTCCTCCTGCAATGAACCTACCTTTGTGGTCTCTTAAAACTGCCCCCATCGTACCCTTCAACATATCATGATTAAAAGAGGCGTCAACATTAAGTTTCACAAAACCCCTAGGAGGACAGTACCAACCCCCCTTTTTCATCGTGGCCTTTGGAGATGATGCATTTACAAAGTTGGATGTGAGAGCTATGATCCCCATTGCTATCTGATTTGCATTCTTAGTTAATTCCTTATGCACTAACTTTCGTCTTTCCCACCATAGGTACCAAGCCGAAATAGCTATCATTTCACGTACATTTTGGTACCCCATAATACTCAAGTCTTGATCTGGAAGAAGTAGAAGGTATTCCAATATTGCCTCCCCGACAAGATCAACCTCACAAGCTTTATCAATAATCACATCCATCCCTAGTCTCTTCCAAACCTCCTTTGCTTTACTACAGAGGAAAAGCATGTGTTTCGTATCTTCTAAACCCCGAGAGCAAGTTGGGCAAGAGGGCGAGACCTTCATGTGTCTATTAGCGAGTGTTTCCCGGCATGGGAGAGTGCCATGTAATGTACGCCATATAAAATTTTTAACTTTTGCTGGGCATGATAACTTCCATATCTGACACCAAATAGGATTTGGTATGCTTCGCCCCATCCCATTAGAATATTTGAGTCTACTCCCGTACTGATAATTCCATTCCACCGAGTAAGCAGACCTTACCGAGAACATACCATTTTTTGTGTAACTCCAGGCAATGAAATCTGTCATATCATATTGCGAAAGTGGGATTGAAAGAAAGCTGCACGAACAGCTAATATTACATCAACCAATGCACGACGACCTGAAAAACATTAATAATGCATGAACAGTTAATTGACAGAGATAAAATATAAATGCAAGCCAGCCCAAACCAGTGAAGCCCATCACAGAAAACAGCAGACAAAGGACAACCGAGCCCACAAACAAGCCCAACAAGCAAACATCACAAACCAGCGATCAGAAACTACGATACGTACAAGGATGACGTCATTCGACTGAGACATAGCGAAGTCTCAGTCGACTGAGACCTAGACGGACCCTATAAATTAATATGGAATCGTTGGTAAAGCTTTCTATCCTGGGATGTTTATCTTTCTCTCCAACGGGTCATCTATCCATTCAAAAGCAATCTAATGATCCTCGCAAAAAAAAGCAATCTAATGAGCTCATCTTCTTGATGCTCCATTTTGAGCCAATACAATCCACCATTTATTGGAAAAAAAGTCCACACACAAAAATATTACATAGTCCTTTTATTGTAGAATCAGAAATTCAAGAGGTAACAAATCACTTTGGATTTATTCGTGGACATGTGTTTTATGGACTGTGTAGTGCGTACTCTGGACATCACCCAATAGGTTGAATCAATGAGCACTGTGTCTTAACATAAGCGGGTCATTACAAATCTGCAATCTTCCCACACACATACACAAAAGTACTTATGCATTTCATATTATTGTTTCTGTAAGTTTGACCAGCAATCATTAGCTTATTCACCTGTGTGTTGGCCTTGAACTCATGAATCCAATGGAGATGGTGGTTCTCCACCATGGTTTCACTTTCACACACCAAGTATTTACCTCTTTTCAATAATTTGGCAACTTGTCAAAAACCAGGTGAGTGCAAAGTCTGCACGGGGTGCCAGCTGAGGGTGAAGCCAAGAACATGGAGATAAATTTGACCATGGAAGAACTAGTAAACAACCAATGCAACAATTTCTGGACATTTTTTTAAAAATTCTTGATTTTTTATTTGGTGCGTACATAATTATCCCTTTTCTTTACTTACACAAAATAGGCAAGAATGCATGCAAGAAACCTCGATCAACTTTGTAGCTCTTTGGCATGATATTTAGGAAAATTGCAATAGATGCAAACACCATTATATATATTTGCAGTTCATCAAAGTGGTACAAAATTAATGTGTGAAGACCTATGATTTTTCTATTTTATCTCTCTCCGATCTAGTTATTTTGTTTAACTAATAAATATATATTTGAAAATTAGTGAAATTGCACTTACCACAATGAATGTTAAAATTATATAATAAAACATCATATCATAATATTTAGCTGTATTGTTACATGGTTCCTAAATTGAATGGAAAACCGTATTATTGAGATCATGTGTCAAACATGTAAGCTATGTTCATAAATAAGCAAAAAAAAAAATAGTCTAAATAAATGTCCAGGTCCCTTGCAATAAGAATAAAAATAAATGTCTAGGCAAGATAGCCCCGGAACATGGTCCAATCAAGGAAAATATTTTATTTTCAGAATTCACGCACAACATTAAAAATATACACTTTTCCTAAATTTTGGCTGTCTCTTTTTCGGTTTGTTTCAAGTTATTTTTGTAGCCATCTGAACAATCTCAGCATTCGGTAGTCAGCTCAATCTGTTTTTGTGTGGCACGCATGAGTTTAACACTTTTGGGGGATGGAGTTTGTTTTTCATTCTGCGGGTCACCCATTTGATGTTTTCTGCCCTTCGACCCATGTGAGGTGGGTTTTTAAATTTTCTTATCGAATTTTCGGTCGGCGGCTTGGTGACCCTTTCTTTGTATGTTGCTTAGCCGAGGAGGGGACTCGAAGACAATTCGAGGAAGTGGCATCTCACCGATGAATCAACATGGGTTTTACGGACATGCGTTCGGTGGAGCTCTCCTGTGGGCTTGCCATCAACTAGTAGCCGTCGGTGGGGGTGGCGGCAGCGCTCGTCGTCGCGGGGTGAGTGCAGTATTGGGCGATTTTCCACGTCGGCGCCTCCTCTGTCTGAGCTGTGGTTTAACATCTAATTTTCCATGTTGTTTTTTTGTGCCTATCCGCACTTGATTTGAGGTGGCTTGGTCATGTTTTGCTGATCTCAAATTAATTCGGCAAGCTTGTTGTTATCCGAGGGTGGGCAAATATTTTAAGTGACAGCGTACATGAATAGCTCTTTTGCAAAATTTGTTCTGATTTTTGTTTTGTGTTCAATGCACCCACGTGGGTGATGTTTTATCTGTTATTTTGTTTTCAGAGGAGGAAGTGGTGTGAACTGAGACTTATATTTTCACACATGTATCTGCAGCAGGCAGCAGAAGTTTTTTCTGCTTTTGTCACTGAGTGTGATTTTGCTAGGTTGTGGCATTTGTGCAATGCTAATGCGTCCGGCCATGGTCGATAGAATTTTCTTCTGTGATGTGCTGGTATTGGGTCATACGATGCTCTAAACGTTCTGGGAATGGTCCCGGGGTACTGTTAATTTCGCATTTAGTGTTGTAATTAGCTATATGGCATTTTTTTCTAAAACATTTATTTTTTTAACTATAAAAGCATGAGAGAGGGAGGATAGGTGGCATAAGTTATCAAAAGGTAAATTACTTTTTCCCTTGTTCCTTACTTTCCCCCATTTCAGTTATGAGCTCTTTTACGGTGATTGGAGAGTTACGACTCGTAATTTCGTGTAACTCCACCTCTGGATTTTTCTAGCTGTTAGATCTAGGAAAATCATTTAAAAATTTACTTTTTTATAGAAAGGGTATAATAGTCTCTGAAATTTTTGGGCCGACCTGATTCTCTCCTTTTCCGTTTTTCCTTCTCCCGAGAGGAGAGATCACCGTCTAGGGTTGTGCCTGCAGCCTGCTCCCGCACTCCCCGGCGGTCGGGACTGGGATCCGGTGGTCTCCTGGAACGGCGAGAGGGCAGGGATTGTGACTTCGACGTAGACATGTTCTAGCCGGAGGCCGACTCGTCGCACAAGCATCGTCGTATCTGGCCGCCCCTGTGACGACAACGGCGGCGGCGGCGGCTGATGGCTTCAGCTGGGGAGGAGGACGACGAGGACCTGGCCCACGTTCGCATCATTCGGGAGAACCTCCACCTGAACAAGGCCTCGCCGTCCTGCACTGCCGTCCTCACACGCTCGATCTTGCGTCTGCCCCCTGTATCACACGGAGGATGAGGATCAAGGATGAGGATGCAATGCTACTTCTCGCACTATCACTCTGGTGAGTCAACTCCTGATCTGGTTCCGTCAGATTCCAATTTGGAAACGCTGATTACTATCATGCGGTTATAATTTGAAAACTATAACAAGACAAGAGCATGACCTCCTCTTTTTTCCAATCACGTACTTGAATGGGTTCTCAATATGTTATTGAATTATGAGTACAGAGGCTCCAAAATTGTCATTTTAGTGCAGCTATTTCCAGATCTGATTGTTCTGAACTAGTGCCTTCAAGCCTCGCGTCATGCTGTAATGTTCGTGAATATGCTTACAAGTTCAGTTTGACATGAAGAGAAAATGTATGTCCAGTTCAATGCTTGCGCTATCTGACTGTTGCTTCTCGACAGAAACCATTAAACTTCTGTGAGCAGTTTGCAGATTCTTCTTCATTGATGGTATACTATTAAACATTTAAACTTCAGAGATGAAGGAAAATGTGTGGTTTCAGGCTTGTTCTCGCTGCACAAAATTGAAGTCAAAGACTACCCCTTCACAAAATTGCAAGCAGGTTGATTGATAGCTGAATTATGTTGGAATGGAGGCAAAATAATCGTCTAATGCACTGTGAGAAAGGTGGATGTTCAAGTGTTGGCATTTATGGTCTTGTTCTGTACCATAAACAACAGACGTGGTATACAAGTAAGCACCAAAGAAGCTTCTTCAGATGTTAAAATATTTGTTATCTAGACTAAATTTCTGTTTCTTGACGTGGATAAAATAATAATAATATCGCCGCATGAATATGATTTCATCACAAAGAATTGAGATTACAAAAGGTGGAACTACCAGGAGCAATGAAGAAACCAATATTGCTTTGCAAGCAGATGGAGCTTTTAGAGTAATTATATTTCTTTGTTGTGTAGGACATGATGGCAGCAAACTTGATGTTAAATGCATTTTGTTGAGAAGAAAAATCCTGTACTTTCTTTGTCGCGACATCAATTACTTTGTGTGTAATACAGTACATTTTAACAGTACATTTTAATTTGAATTGCATGCATGATTGTTTTAGACCGTTTCCGTATGTGAGATTGTTGGATTACTTGTGTTGCATCTGTCACCTGCGAGTCAATTTTTTTGTATTTCTTACCAACCATCAAGGCGCAACTACATCATGTTGTGAATGTGGCAGCGAACTCCTCAAACACTACCACCGTCGATGTATCGCTTCGTCATCAAATAGTAGCATGATGTGGCGAGAAACTAAAATGGAGAACTTCGGAGCATGTACTCAGGATTTACATGGAACAGAAGAACCGAAGAACGATAATCGATATGGCCATATAGGTTGTGTATCTTGTACTGTATTAGAGAGAATGGACAGATTAATTTTCTCATGTACTCAAATATTTGTCTAATATATATATATTGATGTAGTTTTTAGTGACCAACATGTTTAGCTTCTTGAATAATTAACAATGTCGTACAAGTCACTAACGTACTTAAATACACATGGATTTTATGCAATATATGAGCAACTCTGATGTCGTACAACTCAATAACTATCCGATCTTAGTGGCAATGGCGGAGCTACAGCAAGGCCGGATGGGCCATGGCCCGCCCACTATTTTGAAATTTATACACAACTTTATTTACTATTGGGCCTTAGAACTCCGACCCACATGCTATTTCTTTCATTTTGGCCCGCCCAGCCCGCCTAGAGTTGGCCTTCAAGCTCCACCACTGCTTAGTGGTCACAACATGCCGGAATGACCCATAGTGCTGGAAGGCATCAGGCGAACGATAGTGATAGTAGTAGGATAGGAGTAGGACGACTCATGCTAGTAGATATTTGACCGCATGACTCGTGGACCAGATGACCCCCAGTGGTGTTATATGTCGGGACTACCTATAAAGGTAGTTGTGGGTCCAGATGACCTGCAGTGCAGTTATGGATCTAGACAACCCATACTGTTAGTTCTGGGTTACTGCTAGTTGTGGGTCCGGACAACCCATACTGTTAGTTCTGGGTTTGGATGACCAGTAGTGCTAGTTGTGGGTCCGGACAACCCATACTGTTAGTTCTGGGTTTGAATGACCAGTAGTGCTAGTTGTGAGTCCGGACTATCCATTGTGCATGCTAGTTGCTGGGTCGGGTGACCCATAGTGGTGCTTTTGGACCCAAACACCCCCCTAATGCCAATCATGTGCCCAGTCTACCCATACTAGTAGTTATGGGTTTGGACGACCAGTAGTGCTAGTTGTGGTTCCGGACTATTCATTGTGCATGCTAGTTACCAGACCGGGTGACTCATAGTGGTGCTTTCTGTTGAAAATATTAGTACTTTTCCAATTAGACTAATCCACGAGTAAACAGTAAGCATGGCAAATACGGTATGCATCTCATACCGATACCTAAGCATACTAGCATGTACAGAGCATAGAAGCAAATCATCTATGAGCAGCACATATACGGCTAGCATAAGTACGAGTAAACGAGGGTTGGACAGATCATACCCTCCGGTTGGCCAAGCCAACACGGCGGCGGCAGGAGCAGCCTCGTCGTTGTCCGTGGCCTTCTTAGCGGCGGCATCGTCGGCCATGGTGTTGATGTAGGGGAAGTAGTGGAAGCGGAGGAGGACGAAGCTGAGGACGAATTGGGAGCAGTCGCGTCAAGACGCTCCCCAAAAACCTTATTGCCGATCTCCCGGGCAGGGTTCTGGAGGCACCTGCTCTCCCGACCAACCGTGCACACGGTCGTCGGGATGGGATCGCCGGAGGCAGCACAAAGCAAGGAACATTAGATGACGGCTAGGTTATGCGAGAGGGAGTGAGTGAACTGAACTAGGTTACTCCACTGGGCAGAGCCTTCTTATATAGGCCATCGGGTAGGAAGTCGTGGGCCTGGGCGGAGGCCCACGACCGAGTCGACGCACTCCCGGGAAGGGAGTCGTCGTTCCCGAAGAAGGGTCGCACACCCGCGAACAGAGTCGACGAATCCCGGGAACGCGACCAGCCCACGGTCCAACGTCTCGGACAGTGGCGCATCTGTTAGCGACTCATTAAGTGGCTCATTCCCGCAACCCGCGGCGCGCGTCGTGGCGAGGCGTGGAGAGGCGGGCGGCGGCAGAGGAGGAGGAGCGCGCGTGTACCACTCCTCTTCCCGAGCTCCCAATGACAAGTGGTAGAGCAGCCCTTATAAAGGGGTTTCAACTCTCCTCAACTAGGAAGGTGGGACTAAACTTCCCACCACCTGCCATTCCATACATGGGCCTCAAGATTAACCAGAAATCATTGTTCATATGGGCCTAAAGCCGATAGTGTTAATCATGTGTGCGGTCTACCCATACCGGTAGTTCTAGGTTCGGATGGCTTATAGTGCTAATTGTGGGGTTGAACAAACCCATAGTTCTAGTCGTGGGTCTCAAGACCCGTAATATTAGTATTCTGTCGAGACAACATGTAGTATTAGTCAAGGGACCAAACGACCAGTTGTGCTAGTTGTGCGTCAAGATTGTCTGGTATGATAGTTGTTCTTTTTTGACGGGTGGTAGTTGTGGGTTGAATGACTTGTTGAGCGACCCATAGTGCTAGTTGTGGACCCAAAAGTCAGACATAAGTCGTTTAGGCTCATAAGTACCAATATAGGTCATCCGAGCCCACCAATATCACTCGTTCCCTCTGTTATCATCTGGGCCACCAATACCACTACTAATTACTCTGGATCATCCGAGCAAACAAATACCGGTACCGATCACTAGTCACTCTGATCATCCGTGCAAACAAATATCACGTCCGTGCACACAAATACCACTATGAATTACCATGGATCATCAGGGCCCACGCATACCATTAAGAATCACTTCGAGTTGTTCGGGCTCACAAGTACGAACCGTAGTTGTCCGAGGTCAAAAGTATTGCTCTTAGTCGAAGCTCACAAGTACCGCTCTGAGTCGCTCGGGCTCACAAATACGGATCTAGTTTGTTCAGATTCACAAGTATCGACTTTAGTAGTTCGGGTCCGCAAATACCATTTTGAGTTGCATCTACTTTAGGTGATTTTATTTTTTGACAACAAATCTCAGGTGATATCGTTTTTTGAAGGATATTTCAGGGTATTTTTTTTCTTTGAGGGGAAGGATATTTCAGGTGATACCTACAAAATTACTGCTACACTTTTAGCCCACACGAGCAAGAAAAAAAAGGCACGCTATCATGTTCCAGTTCCAACCTCTCCGTAACTCAACTCAGGGCATCTCCAGCCGCGCCCCCAGAAAGGCCTCCCCAGGCGATTTTTTCGCGCCGGCGCCAAAAAAACGTCCCAGTCGCGCCCCCAAGAGCCCGATTTTCGCCGGCTTGGGCCGAAAACAGCGCCGGCGGACCCAGCCCGAACCCGGCGCGCTGGGGGGCGCCCGGGGGCGCCGGGGCGAGCTGTTTTGGCGCGAAAAAGATGCGGACCAGCCGCGTCAGCGACTCGGCGCCTCGTCTTCCCCCAGCGGCCTCGGTTCCCGTGGGGAATCAATTGCAAGGCTGCCGCCGGTCAGCCTTGCCATTGATTCCTCACGGGCGGCGCTTCACGGGATGGCGCGCCGACGCCTCCCCTCCCTCGCACGTGTACACACGGGCACGGCCCGGCTATAAAAGCAGGCCGCCTCCACTCGCCTGTGCCCACACCAGCCCCGCCCCTCGCCGCCGTCCAGCCCTTCCCTCTCCCTGCCTCTCCCGAGCGCCGCCGCCCAGCCCCTCCCTCTACCTCTCCCGAGCCCGCCCAGCCCCGCCGTCGCCATGGCAGAATGCTTCCCCGGAGACGAGGCGGCGGCCAACGGCTTCGGCCGCCGTTCGCTCCGCGAACAAGAGTCGTGGCACCTGTTCCAGGCGAACATCCCGCCGCCGCCGGACATGCGCGCCGGGCCAACGGGGTGGAGACTCAGCGCCGGGGGAGTGCCCATTCCCCCGTTGCCCGACGTCGTGGCGAAGTCGGACTACTTCGCCGAGGAGGTCGAGATCGTGCGCGCGTCCCTCACCGACGCCCAGCTCTCCCTCCCCCAGTACGCCGCCGACAACTACGCGGCCTGGGCGGCGTATTTCGAGCGCCGCCAGCAGCAGCGATTGGCGTCCACCAACGGCGCGCCGGTGGTCGGCGGCCGGCAGAACAGCGAGGGGCGCCACCTCTGGTGGGGCGTCCCCGGCCGCACACTCGAGGGCGTGCTCACGTACCTCGAGGGCGGTAACGACCCGCCGTTGGCGTACCCCCCGGCGCAGCACCGACGCGTCGGGCCATGGGCGCCAAGGAGGTTCGGGTCCTCCTCCTCCTCTTCCTCCTTCCGATCCTCATCGCACTCCTCCGGCACTCCGGCCCTGCTCGGCGTCAAGGCCGAGCCCGCGGCGGAGTCGCCGCTCGGCCGGCGGACTCGCAGCATCGGCATCGTCATCAACGAGGGCGGCCGGCGCGCCTCCTCCTCGTCGGCTCCTCCGCGCTTCGTCAAGCCAAAGACGGAGCCGGGGCTGGCGCCGGTGAAGACGGAGCCGGGGCTGGCGCCGGTGAAGGCGGAGTTCGACGACGACGACGCGGCCCTAGAATGGGCGCGCCAGGACTCCATTGCGATGGAGAAGGCGTGCCGGGAGAAGGTGAAGGAGTGCCAGCGTGCCGCCCTGCGCCGCTTCGAGGAGCGCCGACGCGGCCGCGATGAAGACGGGGTCGTCGTCCTATGCGACAACGACGACGACGACGACGCGCCGCCTCCAGTCCGCCATGGCGACGCCGGGTCCAGCAGGGGCGCCCGCGTCAAGGAGGAGAAGACCGACGACGACGATGGCGGCGACGACTTCTTTTTTAGATTAGGTTAATGTAATGAAAATGCGCGAATTTTGCCGAAATTTGCCATGTTTAGCCGAAATTTAACTACTTTTTATCATAACTTCGCCGAACGGCTCTTTTTTTTAATACGCGCCTGGGGGCGGCCCTGGGGGCCGACGGCTGGGGACAGACTCGCGCCCAGGGCCATTTTTTGCGCCAGCTCACCCCAAGGCGGCGCTTTTAGACGCCCCCTGGGGGGCCAACGGCTGGAGATGCCCTCAGGCACCCCACTCTCCTGAAATCCCTCGATTAGGAGTCGTCCCCCCTAACCACCACGACCCTTGCATCTCGCAAAAAAATAAAAATAAAGAATCACTCCCTGACTCCCTCGATCCCATCTCTCGTGACTGCTACATGGCGGCGGCGGCGCGAGGATCCGGAGGCGCCGATCCGGTCGAAGGCATCTGCGGCCGGCTGGAGCGGCGTCCTGGAGGTGAACGAGCTCAGAGGAGGTAAACCGCGTACCATATGAAGGAGTTCCTGCCTATGTACAATGCAATGCCTTCACACTGGTAAGTCTCTCGTCCTCTTCCTTCCTGTCTCGTCTTCCCACGGTACCAGGTTTTATGCGATTCTTCAAAACGTGACCAGGCTGTTGTGTTGCTTCTGCTGAAACAAAAGAATAGTAAATTAGTAATTATCACATCAGCGGCAGATTTACATGTGCAAACCGAACAACTTATGAAAGTTGTGGCCCTGATATGATTGTTAGGAGCTTTTCCTCCTCTTTTGGAATTTTTGTCGAAAAGGACCATCTTCTGAACAGAATAGACAAAAAAGACCCTTCTAAATAAAATTAGCAGAACAGATCCCCTGAACCGTGACGGCAGGTGCGCCAACTGACATGTGGCACCTGCCGCCACGGCGCGAGGCGGCAGCCCCTGCCGCCAGCCGGCCAGGCGGCAGGCTGCCCATAACAGTGAGCGGCGAATCGCTACGGAACGGAGGCTGGTGGTTGGCCCTGCCGCCTCGTCCGGTGGTGGACTGTTTCTGCTGCTCACGGGCTACGGAACCAAAATGCATGCATGCATGTGGTAGCAGGGCTAATGATCGTTGCATGTGCTAGTACATCGTGGCAGTTAGCTTGCTACCCCTGAAAATGAAAAGTCAACTAACCGATCAACTTGTGTACGCACAATATGAGCCTGTGTATTTCTCTTCTTTTATTGAATGAGCCTTTGTATTTCTAAAACACGTCCGCGTATAACCTGCATTTAAAATCAATGAAGATCAAAAATAAGCTCTACTACTTCTCTAAACTAAAACTTTCTCTCTCATACGATACTGCCGAATCATCACCGCTAATAGGGAGCGCCACTCCAAAAAAAAAACGCCGTGTACACACCGGCGTAAAGGCCGGAAGGCGCAGAGGAGAAATAGTAGGGAGCATCACCATCGCCACATCAGCCAGAAAATTAGGGAACAGATCTCTGATCCGTACCTGCTTGAGTCGTCGCCGGCCACCGCCGATCCCGAGCCCGTCGTTGATGCCACCGCGTTGGATAAGCCCCAATCGCCCAACTCCTTGCGCCGCCGCGTCCCACCCTCGCAAATCCAGCCGCTCACACTCCCAGCCACACAAGCCCACGCTGCTGCGGGATGAAACACCCTTCTATTATTCAGTTATAGGAATGGTTGTCTTGAAACAAGAGGTGAGTTGCAGGAAACGGACGTGCCTCCAGCGGACGCGGGAGTGCTCTCGGCCGTCTGATAAAACATAGATCAGACGGCCACAAAGCCGGCGGACAGGCGCGCGCGATCAGCCGGCAGAAGGTAAGCTTTTCTGATATTCTTTTAGGGTATTTTCATCCCGTCACTCTCTTAATTATCTGATCCACGGACAATTGGATATCTACCCTTCTCAACTTAGGGCATCTCTTTCCCCTTAAAAAAAACTTAGGGCATCTCGAACACAGAACTCAAACCTCCCGCAACCGTCTGGATCGATCTGTTTTGATGCTTTCATTTATTTATTTATTCATCTCACATAGCATATTTTCGATCTTCGATGGTTTTAAGTGCAGGTTAAACCCGCACGTATTTTAAAAATACAAGGGCTTGTATTGTGCATACACTAGTGCGATGCATGCATGGCAAAGCTAGCTGTCCAGAGGCCACGACGTACTAGCACATGCATGCATCAGGTCTTGCTGCAGCTAGCAACAGTCCTGCCGCCACCGGAGGAGGCGGCAGTGCCCACCACCGGCCTCCGTTCCGTAGTGATTAGCCGCTCGCTGTTATGGGCAGCCTGCCGCCTGGCTGGCTGGCGGCAGGGGCTGCCGTCTTTCACGGTAGCGGCAGGTGCCACGTGCCGGCCACCGTGTCTTCCGCCACGGTTCAGGGGGTCTTTTTTGCCAATTTTATTCAGAGGGGGTCTTTTTTGGCAATTCTGTTGGGAAGGAGGTCTTTTTTGACAAAAAATCCCTCTTTTGAGTTGATGGAAGATGACATCTACTTTGGCTAAATGACAAAACAATGCCAAAGTTCCCGACACTTATTGTGCTGCCAAATGTTTTTATAGCCAAATAGTGAATGCATGTTCGTCCTCACTGGGTTTGAGTTTTATTGTTGTTCTTATATAGCATTACTTGAATTTGTTATCATGGTTGTGCAGGCTGCCACATTTGAAGGGTCAAATTTACAGTAGGCAAAAATAAACTCAGTCTAAACCAAGGTTTTAGCACTGCAACACAAATGATTGTGAAAATTTTCTATAGGTTAAGAATAGATATGTACATACCTCAGTCAAAAACAAGGAGTAGGGTTAGCTCTAATATCTTTGTTTCATCAGTCTAAATAACAAAAAATTGTTCTGACACACATCCATTAATCGTGAGATGGAAACATGCTCAACTCAAGCAGGTGTACCTCATTTTAAATTTAGTATCACTCAGGGTCAATCTTGAACTTGCTACAAGGGCGTAAGATGTAGGCAAAACTCGTTTCTATAGATAACCTGTTTCGGAAATTGACCTTGTTTCTGTCAAATAGTAAAACCCAAGATTGATGGTGAAAGTAACTCAAGAAAAGCTTCTAAAATTGATGTTGAAATAAAATGGCGGAAAGGCCCACGCGGAGGTGTGAAAACTTCATCGACATGGCGGAAAGGCCCACGCGGAGGTGTGAAAACTTCATCGACTTTATTTGGGTTTTCTCAAATCCTTCATATTTCTGCTGCTTGACAAATTTTCTGTTGTTATAATTGTGCAGCCAAAGCTTAAAAGTACTTTGCAGCTGCAAGATCTGTTAGATGCAAAAAGAATACTTGTACCGCGTGCTAGCTAGGTGAGCACCTAAGCACGCTGCAGGACGATTTCATCAACCCGGGGAGCCTGGAGTGCGTCCAAAGGGCAAACAAGACGGCAAACAAGTATTAGGGCATCTACTAACCTACCCATTTGCCGTCCTTATATCAGCACATAGAGCAGCAAAAAATCTGCAATTGCATAGTTGCAGTCTCTGCGATGGTAGATGCTGCTTCTGTCTAGATATGGATGCACTTTCAGCATTGTAAGCTTATATTGTATTGATGGTTCTGTTCTTACTGTATGAGATGCAAATATCCTTGACAAGTCATTTATTATTTGGTTGTTCTTGTCATGGACATGTGTGTATGACCAACCAGAAATCTACTTGACGAGAGAAGGATGGAACTTACAAATAGTGGAATTAATATGATGACATGAAAAATAGATAAAAATAACTCTCATCTTTGGGAGAACAAAACCTCACTAAGGGCTACCCCTAAGTAATGACCCGAGCAAGACACAAGACAAAACTCTTGTAGAACTCATTCCTAGTGCAGTTGGTAGTGTACTTTCCTCCCTTTTAATTTTGAAAAGGGCATTAAGCACCAGCATTCATTACTCATCTTCAAATTAGCATTTTCAAGAAACCATGTACTTGGATAGAGACATTCGAAGTCAGATGCCTGCACCTACTTTCAGCAACTTAATAATAAGGTTTCGATGAATACATTGGACTCTACCACAAGCAGCACAAACTGGACTAGCAGACCAAGCTAGAGGCATTCATGTGGACTGACCACGGCACACAGCAGGTGGCAGGTGGGAAAACTCTGGAGTTGCTCCTTGGCAGCACGCCCTGCTGCTCTAGCTCGCTGATGATGCCTTGTACGATCTAACCAACCAAGGGAACCCAACGTCAAAATGAGGCCGCTTCCAGCTTCACCTCACTATCAGCAAAGCTAAGCAAATCTGCTAAATCCAAGCTTGCGGAACTCCCTCGATTGCATGGAATCAAAGATCAGCCACACCTTGTCGAAGTCCTGCGCAACAGAGAATCACAATAAAAAATCTGTAACTCCCTCGATTGTGTAATTCTGTTTTCCACCAAGAGCAGACCAGAAATTTAGAGCAATAAAATTCAGTGCTAACACAACACACTATGTGCAAGAATGTTGACAGTATATTACTGCCAATTCAGCACAAGTAAAAACGAAGTGGTCCATGGCACTTTTTTAAAAGCACTAACGCAATCCCTTGTATTACTTGTCGTACACCAGGTGGAGTCCATTCCGGCGTGTATCAAAGAAGCGGTCGAGGGTGGCTTGGTAACACCACCTAACCCCATCAATATTACGTAGTGGAAAACCACATGCTATACTAACATATAAGGCAAAGAAGAAATGCGATACCATATCCATACCCTCTGAAAAACAATTATGATCAAAGTCATCCATGAACACTTTATGGCAATCATCATCATGAGATTCCTACAGAGAATAACAGTTATGATGCTATATTATTTATGAATCGCATGCAAAATTAAACAGGGAAAAAGGGTACCTTTCGACCAATACAGCAAGTAAAAGCATTGCTCCTACAAAGGGAAACGTTGACTACATTTGTGCGCTCAATACTTAGTGGCTCGGTACCAGAGTGATCATTACAACTAGCAAGTGAAATTCCAACGAATTGTAGCAAGTTCAGTATTACCTACTGAATGAAATATGTAATTGAAATCACCGGGACAAGCTCCTTAATGAGAAGGGGGGAAGATACCTTTTTACTCCGGCGAGCTTCAGGTGAGCTCCTCCACTGGTCCTAATCCATTTTCCTGATCCACACAAGAAAATAAAAAGAATGTCAACAACTCCTCCACTACATTATAGGACATTAAGTTGTACATAGTAATAACAATGAGAAGTTTGTGAATAAATATACCAAATTTTATGAGGTTGTTAACGAAGCACATTTTCCATCTGTGTGAACATCATAATTATACTAAATCTCATACTGATTAAATATCTGGATGTATTTTAACAAATTCTATAGTTGTCAACAAATTCCAACAGAATTTGAAATTTCTGAACCTTCCACTTTCAGTCGATGATGGGCTGGCTCGTTGAAACAAAAAAAAAGTGCAAGTATAACCTTGACTAGACTGGATCCTGAATATCTTGTACAACTATGAGTAAAAGCAAACTAAACATCACCAGTTTCCTATTGAAAGTTTAAACTTATGTATGTCAGAGTGGCTGGTGAGTGGTGACTATGTATTTTCGGGTTATACAGAAAATAAGGGCAAGATCAGAAGACAGCATGTTGCAAGACATTGAACAAAGCAAAAAGATTCAGATAAAGAGCAGAGCAAATACACGAAGATTCAGATTGAGCCACGTGCTAGTGGGTGGGAGGGGGGAGTGGACGGTGCCTACCCACGGACTGGTGGCCGGTGTTGGGTGTCACCGGCTGCTCGACCGGGGAAGCCGCTGCAGGGGGCGGTGGGGCAGGGAGGCATCGGGCAGGATCGGCACACCGCAGCGGAGGGTTTCCAGGGAGGCGACACACCGCAGCGGAGGGTTTCCAGGGAGGCGACACACCGCTGCAGGGGGCGCCGGGCTGGAACCCTCGCGGCAGGAGCGAATCCAGGGAGGCGGGCCGGTGGTTGCTTGGCCGCCGCGGGATACAGGGAGACGAGTGGATCAAACGATATTGCGATGGGCAATTTACCAAATTAGTGACAGACCTACCCTTCCAAAAATTAACTGGTCCCATCAAAAAATTGTACCGGTCCCACCGTTAAATGTAATTTTCCGTAATTTTTGTTTTGTAACTCCTCATAACTTCTATTTTCCCACCGTTGGATTAAGGTGGATGGACGGCTTGTAAAATCGCCAATCATCATCACAGTTGTATTCAGTTATAGTAGGTAGTTTCGTTTTCGCAAATTCTTTTTTGTCCAAAATACTGTTGATTCCTTCAAGCTCCCTTTTTTTTGCGGTCGTGCTCCTGACACTTTTTTGCGGCTGTACTTTTCTACTTTTTGCCACTGAGTGTGATTTTTGTAGCCCCCCCTTTTCCCGCGGTCGTGCTCCTGACTCTAGTATAAAAGATATTGATGCATTATAGCATTGTAATAAATTACTGGGTTGTGTCTCAGATCAGTACAATTGGTGCTGTTCTGTTTTCTCTCTGTTTTTTGTTATTCCTTCTGATCCATAATAAGTGTTGTGGTTTTAGTGCAAATTTGAATTAAAAATATTCCCCTTTTTTTTCATGAATTTGAATAAAACGACATGAAATTTTAAAAAGTATTCATGAATTTTTTAAAATGTTTGCAGATTTAACAAATTTTTATGAATTTGAAAATAGTTCATGATTTTGGAAAAAAGTTCACATTTTTTTTGAAATTTAACGGATTTAGGTAAAAGTATATAAATTTTAAAATATGCTAAATAATTTGCAAAAAATGATAAAGTTTTGTAAAAGAGTTCATGTTAAAAAATAAACAAGAAAAACCAAAAAAAGTATGAAAAAACATAAATCAAAACAAAAACTTAAGGGAAACCTGCACGAAAACAAAAGAAAGCACACAGATAAACCAGACCGAAGACCGAGGAACCTTCTAGAACAGGTGAGAAAAAAAGTCCTATATGGGCTAGCCCACGTAGGAACTAATGAATGAGGCTATCAAAGCTATGTACCAAATAGCTACTATTTGGCGCATAAGCGGCCAATCAGGAGAGCTCATCTTCGGCGCCTTAAGTGCTCGAACAATTTCCTGCTCCTCACGTGCGATGCCTAGCAGGCCTGTGGCCGTAGTGATCGCCGTAGTCACTCGTTTGGATTGGCCGTCCATCATCCCCTCTGTCGGTCAACCAATTGACCATGACCGTTGAACCCTAACTTTATTTATTTTTTTGGAAAAGTTCAAAAGTTTTTTTAAAACAGTTATCAAAATTTAAGAAATTCAAAGTTTGAAAAACATCACTTAAAAAGCTAGCAAAACGCAAAAAGTTCATAGATTATGAAAAGTTTATGAAATTTGAAAAAAGTTTGCAAAAAACTAAAAAAGTTCATGAAATTTGGAAAAAGTTCGATAGTTGAAAAAGTTCACAAATTTGGAAAAGGTTTTAGAATGTTAAAAAAGTTCAAAATTTACAAAAAGTTCATAAACTGAAAATGCACTAAAAAAGTTAGCAAAGCTGAAACTTTGTGGATTTGATAAAAGTTCATGAAATTTAAAAGGTTCACTAATAAAGTTAGCAAAAAACTAGAAATGTTTGTGGGTTAATTTGTTTTACTAAAAATTGTTAGTGAAAATTTTAAAAAGTCCACAAATTTGAAATAAAATAATGAAATTTGAAAAAAAGCGAGGTTGAATTTTTTTCACAAATTTTAAAAAGTTCATGAATTTGAATAAAAAAATCATTTTTTAAATACTTCAAACATTTCAAGAAAAAAGAAATGACAAAACCAAATAAAACATAACGAAATATCAGTATAGAAGAAGCAAAAGCAAAAAAAAGGCCACGCCCTGAGAATCTGCTACCTACCTTACATGGGACGCATAACAAGGAAAGAAAAAGAAGTAAGTATGCACAACAGGTGAGTTCATTTTTTTTTGTGAGACAAGTGTGTTCAAATCTTATGTTGCGCACACCAATGTTTTGAACTTTAAAAGGAAATGTAAATGGGCCATGGGCTTAGGGCGGAGGGTTGTGTGCGCCGGTTGGTGAATAACCTGCGAGGTGCGGAATAGGACGGGGACCCAAAAAGATTTTCCTTTACGATGCTACAGGCGCCATACATAAGGACTCATGATACATCAAACACTATTATTCATGACTAAAAAGATTTTCAATAAGAAAAGCGTTCACAAATTTTAAAAATATTCATAAATTTGAAAAAAGTCCATGAACTTCAAAAAGATAACCAGGATTTGATTTTTTTCGTTAGATTAGAAAATGTTCATCAATTTGAACATAGTTCATGGATTTTAAAAAACATATATTTTAAAATTTTAATGAATTTTTTAAAAGCTCGTGGATTTAGAAAATGGACATTAATTTGAAAACATGTTCAGGAATTTACACGAAATGTTCAAAAATTTATGAAAGAGTTCATTTCAAAAAATGAGAAAAAAAAATAAGAAGAAAAAACCCTGAAAAAACCTAACAGGATACGTCCTTGTAAAGAAAAAAAGAACAAAGAGAAACCATACCAGAAAACTGAAGAACCTTGTAGAACCGGTGAAATAAAAATCCTATATGGGCCAGCCCACATAGGCAACACAGAATGAGGCCATGAGAGCTGTATACCAAATAGCTACCCTTTGGCGAAAACCTAAAAAAAAGCTACTCTTTCGTGCATGACCCTGAAAAAAGCTATTCTTTGGCGCATAAGCAGCAAATAAGATTTACCTACATGACACTACCGGGGCCATACGAAGGACTCATGAATCGTCGAGTACAATTATTCATGACAAAGTAGATTTTTGTAAACCCTAGTTACCGGTTACCGTCACCAGAGATCTCCCCCACATCACCGCATCACAACC
>NC_041389.1:698931967-698935809 GCF_002162155.2 Triticum dicoccoides | reverse complement strand
TTCCCCGTCCGACGGTCTCATTGGTGGCAAGAGGAGTGGAGACCCATCTATTTGTTTCTTTTTTATCCTTAGACTTTTGTTTCCCCAACAACATTGATGAGGTGGTGGCGACAATGACATGTTGAAATAAAGTCTCTCCGACCTCTCTCTACCTCGACGACGTCCAATATGTGATGTGTGAATCCGTCCTGGAGCCAACGTGGTCGGTGTGAAAGATGCCAAGCTGGCCGTGCGACGTGGACGGTGTGAATGATGAGATGCCATGTAGCTGTGCGATGCAACAACGTTGTGTGAAGCGACATGGTACTGCATGAGTATTAGCCAAGTGAATTGGTGACTACCCCCTCTATACCTACGTGCTTTTCTACACCTACGTGCAATTCCTACATAATTTATCTTAGGGGGCTGATGTGGTATACCCCCTCTATATACAGAAATACTTATCGAAGAAATGGATATATGTACAACTAAAATACATCTAGATACATCTATTTCTTCGATAAGTATTTTCAGACGGAGGGAGTATAATTTTTGGTAGTTAGGGCATCTCCAAGGGAGACCGTCAAAACTTTGGGATATGTCCGCCCGGACACTTTTGTTTACTTTCGCAATCCAACACGGTCCTATATCGATCCGTGAAGTGGTCTGGACATTCATTTTTCGGCAAAGTGGAGACAAATGTGCGGGAGCTATACCGGAGTCTGGACATCCACTTGACCAACCAAAAGCCTCCGCATGATCCTCCTCTCTTCTCTCTCTCCGCACATGCATGGTTCCCCTCTCCTCTCTCTCCTCTCAACCGAACACCACACCGGAGTATCCCATCACATGCATGGTCCGCACCTAGTGGCGGAGTCAGGATTGAAGCAAACCCCGGGCCTAATTTTTTCCAGCAACTTAAAAAACTTCATCACCTCAAACAACCAGAAAAAAATACTATTAGCACCAGCTGGGCGTTTCCGGCCGCCCTTTCCGGCCGCGGAGGGGCAGTTTGGCGGCGGGTGCACGCCCACCACGCGCAAGGTGTTCGGCGATTTGCCTGCCTCGGCGATGGACTCAGATGACGAGGAAGTGCTCGCTGCGCTGCTGGAGGAGGAAGCCGAGGCCGACGTCCAGGAAGAAGAGCATCTCATGGTGCTCGCCGCCCTCGCCCAGCTGCTGGCGAGCAATGAAAAGCCGCGGCGAGGTGGCTCGGCGCCGGGCCGGGTGAAAGCAAAGAACCGGCATCGTCTCGAAGGCTACTGCATGCTCTACTCCGACTACTTCGCCGATGCTCCACTTCACGACGACAGGACATTTCGGCGCCGTTATCGGATGAACAAAAAGCTTTTCCTCAGGATTGTGAATTCCATCCGGGAGTTCGACAACTACTTCAAATGCAAGATGGATTGCACTGGCAAACTTGGATTCACCTCCATCCAGAAATGCACGACAGCGATGAGGATGCTTGCATACGGAGCTCCCGGTGACTCACAGGACGACTATGGGCGCATGGCCGAGTCCACCAGCATAGAGTGTTTCTACAAGTTCTGTCGGGTAGTGGTGGCAGTGTTTGGACCGCAATACTTGAGAACACCCAATGCGGAAGACACTGCTCGAATCCTAGCACAGAATGCAGCAAGAGGATTTCCTGGGATGCTTGGAAGCATCGACTGCATGCATTGGAAATGGAAGAATTGCCCATTTGCTTGGCAGGGGATGTATAAAGGCGTCAAAGGCGGTTGCAGTGTGGTACTTGAGGTGGTGGCCACACATGACCTCTAGATTTGGCACAACTTCTTTGGTATGCCAGGAACTCACAGTGACATCAACGTGCTGCAGTGCTCTCCTGTCTTTGCCAAGCTTGTTGAAGGTCATTCTCCTCCGGTGAACTTCGAGATCAATGGGCGGCACTACAATAAGGGGTACTATCTAGCTGATGGCATCTATTCGAGATGGTCGACATTTGTCAAGACCATCAAAAACCCTGTGCCTGGAGGCAAGAACGCCTGGTTTGCGAAGATTCAGGAGGCTTGCAGGAAGGATGTCGAGCGGGCATTTGGTGTGCTCCAATCTTGATTTGCTGTTGTCCGGTACCCCGCTCAGACCTGGTCGAAAGATCAAATGTGGGAGATCATGACCTACTGTGTCATCTTGCACAACATGATCATTGAGAGCGAGCAGGAGGAGCCAGTGTTTGACACTGAACCATACCACCGGCAGGGTCCTCTTGCCCAAGTTGATCACCAGCTACCGGCGACCTGGACTGCCTATCTCAGTATGCGTCAGGAGATCCGAGACCCACAGGTGCATCATCAACTGCAACAAGATCTGATAGAGCACCTATGGAGGCTCAAGGGCGACACCGGGCGCGACGTGTGATGAAATATGAGTTTTTATTTGTTGAACTATAAAATTTGTATTGAACTATTTGTTGTTGTACTATTTTGTTGAAGTACTTGAATTTTCTGTGATGAAATATGTGATAAAAATTATTTATGTTGTTAATTGAACGCCGAGCCACGGCGAACCACGTTGAATATGAGCCTATTCTCTGCCATATGGGTCTTTTTCGCCGAAATGGGACTTTAAAAGTGGGCCAAAATCGACGACTGGGGGCGAGCTGGGGGCGACGACTGAACGCAAAAGCGCCCCAGCGCCGAAAGAATCGCCGGCTCGGTTTTTATGCGCTTTGGGAGGCCGAACGGCTGGAGATGGTCTTATGTGGCGGGTTCTTGGAAGCACCCTCAGCAGTCGTCCCCTACAGTTTTGGACGCGAGGTCCAAGTCCACCTTGGTTGGCTTGCCGTTGCCGTGCTTATCCTTGTCCAAGCTAATTTGTGTGGCCATGAATTTCTGTGTGCACATCTTCCAAGATTTTGTGCGACTTGTGGAGCCAGTCCAACTGCATGCGCGCGCAGCAAGCAAAACTTTGATGGACTATTCCCTCAGTCGCGGTGAAGAGTCGCAGCCAGGCACCCTGCCTCCCTACATGGCTACGAATCTAAGGGGGGACGAGGGGGGGCGAGACCCCCCCTAACGATTCCGTTGTCCCTTGTAGCGATTAGTTACATGCGTAGTTAGTCGGCTTCCTGACATATTTTTTTGAGTCTTTGCCCCCCTATCGTAAGGCCATCTCGTGTAACAACGTGAGGCCCTCCCAGGGAGCAGGCCCATCCATTGTATATAGCAGATAAGACCAAAACTGAAGAAAATAAATAGCGCACTACCACCCCGTCGAAGGTCCAAGGAAATCCCACTACTTCCTGGCTGTTGCGATCAACGCGATTTATCGTTGCCAAACGCATCGTGCGATCTCCCTAGGCCGTGTGAGTCTCCGCCTACGACCGCTGTCCGCCGCTAGGGAAAATTTTCTTCAGCCTCTGAGCAAAGATCGGGAGACTAATTAAGATCCATGGCTGCATCGGTGCATGGTTAGTCTTTACCCTTTTGAATTCCCAATTGATCATTGTCATCAAGCATCATAAAGGGGATTAGGGGAAGCACCACCACTGCCATGACCGGCCACGAGGCTGACTCTGCATGACGTCCTCTTTATGGCACGCCCACTCCTGTAATTAACCTCGGGTTTAAATCTCTAAATTTTTGTTGTCTAATATGAATGATTTTATCGATCTGAAAATTCGATTTCAAGTCAGTTTGGTATACATCCATGTACCAATTCTTTATTATATAACTCATTTAGGAATTAAATTTGTCGTGTCGAATATGAGCAATTTGGTAGTAAATTTTTAGTCTTTAATTACAGTTATGAAAACACAAGTTCGAATCTAGGCTTCTTAGCATGCTATGAACCATTATTTTGGCTTGGCCAGTCCTCACCGATCTGCAAGAGCTTAGGTG
>NC_041389.1:698912153-698931608 GCF_002162155.2 Triticum dicoccoides | reverse complement strand
GGCTACATATATACGGTGCCTCACACAGTCACCAGCTACCTTCTTGCTCAACAATCCAAGCTAGCTAGCCCATCACCAAACATACGTGAGCGAGTCGATCATCGAGCATGGCGTCTCCAGCGGTTCCCCGCATGAAGCTGGGCTCCCAGGGAATGGAGGTCTCGGCGCAGGGCCTCGGCTGCATGGGCGTGTCCGTCGCCTACGGTCCGCCCAAGCCCGACGCCGACATGGTGGCCCTCATCCACCACGCCGTCGCCGCCGGCGTCACCTTCCTCGACACCGCCGACGTCTACGGCCCGCACACCAACGAGATCCTCCTCGGCAAGGTACTTAAGCTTGGTCCTAGAATAAGACTGTTTGATCTCTACTCTACGGACGTGCGCTCATCAAGGTGCTCGATCATGTCGTGACAGGCGCTGCAAGGCGGCGGCGTGAGGGAGAAGGTGGATCTGGCCACCAAGTTCGGCGGCTTCTTGGGAGAGGATGGGTGGAGTGTCCGCGGGGACCCGGCGTACGTGCGTGAGGCGTGCGAGGGCAGCCTCAAGCGGCTCGGCGTCGACTGCATCGATCTCTACTGCCAGCACCGCGTAGACACCAGGGTGCCCATCGAGGTCATGGTGAGTGCCTACTACTACACTACTACGTACTAGTACACACATTCTGTAATTCGTTTCTTGTTTTGTTTGTGTGGCTACTGTGGATAAACACATACTACTACTCCCTCCGTCCGAAAATACTTGTCGGGCGAATGGATATATCTAGACGTATTTTAGTTCTAGATACATCCCTTTTTATGTATTTTTCCGACAAGTATTTTGGGACGGAGGGAGTAGTACATAGTACATGTACCACTATATAGATAGATCCATGCTCCTTGTTTTTCATATTGCCGGTTTAATTTACTTTGCACACGTTGTTAGATTGGTGAGCTCAAGAAACTAGTCGAAGAAGGAAAGATAAAGTACATCGGATTATCCGAAGCATCTGCATCAACGATCAGAAGGGCGCATGCCGTTCATCCTATCACTTCAGTTCAGATCGAATGGTCACTATGGAGTAGGGACGTGGAAGAGGACATAATTCCAACTTGCAGATGTTGTGCAAAAACCACCTATATATTTCGTTTATTGAAAATCATGAAGCTTAATTATCAAAATGATTTTTTTCTTGACAATTTCAGAGAACTTGGAATTGGAATCGTGTGTTACAGCCCACTTGGTAGAGGGTTCTTCTCTGTAGGATCGAAATTGGCTGACTCACTATCAGACGACGACTTCCGCAAGGTGATTATTGACCTATTCTGGTAGCTGCTTAATTCTTTATTATCTTTTTGGCTTCTAATGTACAATCATCTAACTCATGGTGCTTATAATTTGTGGAATGCTCACCTTTCAAGTGTGTAGAAACATTTTTAAGTTGTGCATAGCAATGCCTCGTAAATTTCTTCCTAGAAAAGAGAAGTGAAACTTCTATGATTCGCTGGCTCTTTCACTGACAGTGTTCTACCATTGCAAATTTTACCTAGATTTCAGCCAAAGAATCTTGAGAAGAATGCCCTGATATTTGAGAGTGTTAACGCAATGGCAACAAGAAAAGGGTGCACACCATCACAACTTGCATTGGCATGGGTTCATCATCAGGGGAGCGATGTTTGCCCCATACCGGGCACGACAAAAATGGAGAATTTCAATCAGAATGTGGGAGCACTGTCTGTGAAGCTCACACCAGAGGAGATGGCCGAACTCGAGTCTTACGCTGCCACAGGTGATGTCCATGGTGACCGATACCCTCCAATGATGAATACTTGGAAGGATTCTGAGACCCCTCCATTGTCCTCTTGGAAAGTTGAGTGCTGAATAAACTAGCTAGCTGTTGGTTTTCCATGTATTTTTTGTTTCACGTTTAGCAGTGCACGAACCCACGTATTGTGTGGATGCCGTCCGCGTCGAGTCCGGCAATGGCATGTGTGTCCATGTCGCTGCCATGCGTGCAACATGGTCTAGCTGCACGATCGGTCCATGGGATGGAACAGATCGTCCGGTTTGTGGACTAATAACTTGAGCTCGACGTCTTCCTTATGCAAATAAATTGAAAAGAGAACGAGAGAAAAGCAGCAAATATGTACGCTGCACAAAATCATCTTGCATTTGTGCCCTTGCGAATTAAACCCATGTTCATCCCGCACCCGCCACTGGTAGTGAGTTGAGAGTTAACCATTGGTACTATAGCCGCCCGAGAGGATGCCGAAGCAGATGGTGAAGAGTAATGTTGACGACCACACCTCCAAGCCACCCCCACCCCTCCCCCGGAGAAGGCCTTGTTTGGTTATAGGAGAACAAACCTCCATAGTGGAAGTAATCCTCATGACACTACTGCAGGAATGGCTAGCAGTAGCGGGGGCCAAAATCCCAGTAGTGGCGGGCAGTGCTCCTAGGGGCTGTAACGCCCCGGACATAACCGTGAGTTACTGGCCGTTACTCCTATCGGGATCTAGACTGACCCCACAAATCAACACTAGTCTTTCCTGCGCACTTTGTCCTCACTCGTGCGCATCTGATACCAACTTTCTAGTTGGTCACCCACCCTAAAATTGCTTCAAGCTGAGCGTGCTTAACTTCGGAGTTCATTCCGAATGGGCTCCCAAAAAGAGGGAATTCCTTATTGATATGAGTAGTTTATCATTCCTATTAAGCCATGTTATCATAGGGGCGCACACCACTGGTCTCGTGCTATTGCTAACATGACATTAGTGGTGGGCGGGCGACCACCACAAGTAGAGCACTTAAATTCGCATACATTGTTTATTGTCTGCCATAGTGTTTTTGAGGAAATATGGCAGTTGCCAGATTTCACCCACCACATGTGTTGGGCTAACAAATGGCAGCTTCCTCTTTTAGCCCGCGATTGGTAAAAAATCAGACGGAAATGATATTGTTGCACCATTTTGCACCTCATCATGACATTGCATTACATATATGAATTATCGCCTCAACGTTCATTGACAACATACATGACATAATGAAAAGTATTACTAAAGCAATCATAGTAAGTTCATTTATAGAAGCATATTTCGTTACAAAATGAATACTTTGACCATTTGTTTAGGGGTCAAATGAGTGGCGCGCGACATTTGAACCGAGAGTGTGTTACCATGACCCTCACATATTACATTAACGACGAGTGCATGTAACTAATGGGGACCAGTGGGCCGCTTGCTCTAAAACTGTAGATCTGGCCTCTCGAAGAGCCCATTAAACTACCTCACCCGGTGTGGGTCTGGTGGTTATACTCATACACGGCCAGATCGTCAACCTCTTATTTGGGGTCGCCTCCGTCAATATGCACACCGCTAGGTCATCGAACCGCGTCTTAGCTATCTTCTGCATCTAGTACTCAGGCGGAGGTGGAGTGGGGGCGGTGGGCGAGGCGGCGGTGCGGGGAGGCAGTGCGGGGCGGCGGGCGGGGCTGCGGGAGAGGCGGTGGTGCGAGGCTGCGGGAGGGGCGGTGGTGCGAGGCTGCGGGTGGGGCGGTGGGCGGTGGGTGGTTGTGGCCGGATCAAGCGGCAATTAAGTCTTCGCAATAATAATCTGTTGTACATCACTAAGTTTCACTCTCATCATAACCATCGGTTATCAATAACTAATGCTTCAGAAGATGCATTGGCAATGTCATCGACATATTGGTAAGTACCTTCAGGATCTAATAAACAATATGAGAACAAACAGTGTCCACATATCAAAGGTCTATATGTTTTTTGGGATTTTCTTTGGATGAATGGAGAACATTCCTTTTAGTAAATGGAGTTAAAAAAATTGTGTGGTCTCATCAATAAAGAGCTCGGTAATAATGATGCCAAAAGACCATTTGATGTTTTTTATCAGATATTTTCTCAATGTCATGATTTTGCTTACCAAGTTCATGTTGAGGCAGAAAGTAGAATTGAATCATATGGTAATTGTCCATGGATTTGAGTTTGGTTGGAAAATGGTTATTGATAAGTACAAACTACAAAATAACACTTCTCTTGTACATTCCTTGGATTTTAGACACAAGTATGCTAAGGCATAATTTCCGTGAATCTTCTACGCAAAGCAAACAAGCACACGATGTGGTGAAAGTGCAAATCCTTTACTAAAAACTTATGTACCCATTGGATGTCGAATGCAAATTTTTGAGAAACAACACCAGAGAATGCCATTTGAGCGAGCAGGAGAGGAAAGTTATAAATAAAAAAGAACAAGCCTCGTAAGTTTCCATTGTTTATACATATTTTTTATTGCATGAACTTTTACACATACTTATAAGTTAATTTGTTCTTTTTGCAGACTTGTGTTGTTTTAAAAGCTAATAATCCACTTGATATGTGCATTTTTTTAGATGCTTGGAGATTACTTATGTAAATTTGGTGATTATCAAGTTCAGGTTATCATTCCAAACAAACATCACAAGATAGTTTACAGAAAAGTTGTACAACAAGAGAAATGGTCGCCCTGCTTCCACATTATTGACAGCTAATTATTTTCAAATGTCCAGTTGCGAATCCGGATAGTATGAACATATGAGTCTTCTCTGCACTCATATTTTCAAGGTCTATTCTATTGAATCTTTGTGCATATATTAATTTAGTAACATTACAAAGATTGACTATATATGTATATTCTACTTTCAGGTCATGACTTGTTTGGATATCTAAGACATACCAGAAAATCATATAATGAAAATGTGGACATTTAATGCTCATGGCATTCTTCCTGCCGATCTAGTAATCTATCGAAAGGATCATGATTTGCATGCACACAATACATTCCCTCATCATACAATTTATGTGAAAGCCCTTGAGGTAATTACACTCGGTGATAGTAATGCAGAATCTTATGATATTCTTGTGCAAGGTTTGGACAAACTTGATTCTACGCATGTCCATTATGCAGACGTCAAAGACGATAAATGTATTTTACACATGAAAGATGTTGTTGACCAAACAAATACAACTACCACTCACCAACCGTCTTCAAATCATGAATTCACACTTGCAATATAAATCAGATGAACCCCTTAATATTTTGTTTCCCTAAAAAAAGATGGATCCGGACGCCCAACATCGTCATGTTCAAGACCACCTTATGAGAAGATCACACAAAGAACTAATTACGGCACAGTTAATTGCGAGAAAGGACACGCTCGTGCAACTAGTCCTCAAATAACTCATTTGCTAAAGCAACCCAGGAAAGCCCCGATCTACAACACTTGTCATATTGTTGGCCGCGCACAAAATCAATGCAGCTTATTGGCCGCAAAGGTTGGAAATTCTCTGCAATGCAACATGATGTCTTTGCTTGAACCTTTTCCTTCCATTTAATGATCCATGTACTTCCTTCCTCACAAAGTGAATACTTATTTGAATCATTGTGATTCATTCATATTTTCATTAGTTAACTTCAACATTTCTAAAAGAAAAAACTAATTGTATGTTCTTTTGATTAACATTATAATTCATAATCTTTTCCACACCTGTTTATGTATCCTTCAACAAATAATTTTTTTAAACATGAACAACCTATTTCCTCTCACCATTGTTTTTTTTTCGAGCAACCGGCAGGAGCTCTGCCTTTTCATTAAGAAGAAGAGAATTGACCAGTTTATAAGGAAAACCGGCCGAAAACCGATACATCTGCGATACACGCACACGCCAGCCCCGAGGCTGCGCACCACTCGAGTCGACGACACTGTCACCCAAGTGACCAGAGACGACACCCTACAACAGAACACTGGGCTCCGGAGCCGCCGCTCCGACATCCACACCGGCCCCGAGGCCACGCACCAGCCTAATCGATGGCTCTGCCGTCCTAGAGGCCAAAGCCAACACCCTACGCACACGAGATCTCCGGCGCCGCCGCACCGACTTCCACTCCGGCCCCGAGGCCGCGAACCCACCTAGTCGATGACCATGTCACCCTGGCGACCAAAGCCAACCACCACACGAAGGAGATACCCGGAGCCGCCGCTTCGACTTCCACGCCGGCCCCGAGGCCGCGCACTCGCCTAGCCGATGACAAAGTTGCAAAGCCACAGAGCCACCACCAGCAGATGAAGGACCGGGCCTTCAAAGGCGTCACCCCCAAGAGGGAAGCGACGAGGAACGCCGCCGACGCCCACTTAGGCAAAGGCCGAAGTTTGGGTTTTCACCCGAAGAGCCCGTGGCTGAGTTGACGAGGGAGGTGAAGGGGCTCCACGACGCCGCCTCCAACAAGGAAACGACGTCCTAGGACGCCGTCGACACCGGCATCAACCAAGGTCGAGCAAGGCTTTCACCCGGAGCTCACCAAACCCATCATCACCACAGCCAATCACCACCGACGGCGGCCAAGCTCTCTACACCGCTCGCCACCGCAAACCGCCTCTTACACGGCCAGCAAAACCACCACGGCACCACACGCCGTCATGGCAGCCCCGCACCCACCGTCAAGAGCAGCGCGGCCGCGCCGCCATCCTCCCTCCTCCCTGCCGCAGCCAAACCACAGCGCTGCCTGCAGCCCACCGAACTCGAGGCTGACCCGCCGCCCGGCATCCGAGCATCTCAACCCCGCCATCACGCGCCCGAGATCCACGCCGCTGGAGCAGCAACACTCGCAGGGCCGCCAGCCTCCCGTGCTAGATCCAGCCACCACGCCCGCGTCAGAGGGCCAGGCCACCGCCCATGCCTGACCGAGGCACCTCCTCTGCCCCGTCACCGCACGCAGCCGAAGAAGCCCGCCAGGCACCACCCCCGCCCAATCCAGATCGAGGACGAGGCGAGCCAGCCCCACCACCATGCCGCCCGGCACACGGCCCACTCTGTTGCCGCCGAGAAAGCGCCGGAGAGCCACCGCGCCGCTGCGCCCGGTGCCAGCGCCGCATCTCACCATTGTGCTACATTTAAATTTTGGATTCTAACCTTTGTCTTTATTTGAATGCAATTTACTACTGAAGTAAAAAAATCCGGTATTGCGAGACACATTCAACAACAACCAATAAAGAGATATGAAATGATTTATTTCAAACATAGTTAAACAGTTACTCCAAATAAAAGATTATACCTTGCATGAATCATAATTCATTACACCCTTAACTATATTTTTTAAACAAGAAATCGTATGATTTATCTGCTTGTTATCACAATATGTTATCCTAGGAAGTGGATTATATGTCCTCGGACCAATGACAACTTGATTGCCAATCAAAAAGATCTGCATAAAGATTAAGTTAGAGAAGCAGCATTTGTCATGTCAAATACTGTGGATGAGAAGATAACTTGCCAAAACAGATCATAGCCATAAATTTTATAACTAGACTATTTGACTCTATTTGAAACTTCGTGATGCTAATAGCATCAACAAGAAAGTTTATTGCATACGCACACCAATTATAAATCGGCTATGTAGTCACTCCTACAAAGAGCTACCCAATAAACCACATTCGTGTAGTCAGGTTTTGATGATGCAGTTATAAAGTGACACAGAACAAATAGAACAAAAGTTGCCTTTAATAATGCCTTTTCAGCTCGACTTGATTCTATCGTTAAGTGTGCTCCCAAGAAATTCTCAACCTGTTTCAAACTATGACCATAATATCCTATCATTATGATATTGTTCTTCAAAAAGTCAGCAATTGTTTTGATCATCGTCTACAATTATTTGTTTTCGTCCACAAGGAATGCCGAACACTTTCTGCAAATCATGACATAAAATCTGGCCTTCCTATCTTCTGGAATATTCAAACACCGTTCCCTTCAATCAATTACATGAGCAAGATATTTGGTGTACTTATGGTCAACAAGCGATAGTTTGGGCAACTCTAACAATCCATCAAGTTTGATCTCTATGAGCATCAACTTTTTTACTCTGAAAAGACCATCCAAAACAACTTCTATATGATCAACGTCCAATGTTGATGTTAAAATATACACTCCTCATCTTCATTATCTTGAATCGAATCTTTGGTTTTCTTGACATTACTAACATCTTGTACCAACAACCTAACAGTGATTAATTAAGCTTAAAACCAGTATTTAAGTATTAAGTTTGTGAAACAAGTGATTAGTAATAACTTTACTATTAATTTTGTAGTACAATTACCAAATTGTCATAACAAAGTAATACAATAGTTTCAATTAATAAATTATTCTTTATATGCATCATGTGACACAAGTTCATTTACTGATAAACAAATATAACAGTTAGTTTCATCGTCTGTGACTTGAAACAATAATTTTACATGCATGTAATTACTAAAGAAATGTTGTATTAAGAAAGGGTGAACGCGAGGATCATTTTCTCCTAGCGATAAATCAAATCAAACCATGGCGCTGCCGTGGGCGACCACATCGTGGCAGGCCCACCGCCTGTGGCCGTCGCCGGGGATGCCCTCCACATCCATTAGGAACGCGGTCCACGCAGTCGTGCAGCTTATACAGACATCAAGTCTGTCAACAAATGCCACTTTTGCTGACAGACACACAAATCCATTAGCTATAGTGGATCCTGGTGTAATGAAGTGGGCAAAAAGATCTATCTTCACCAACACTGGTAAAGATCCAAGTCCTAGAAACCAGTCTGAGTACATATGTTGACACTAGAGTTCGTTTTGATTTTACATAACATTCCAGAGTGCCTGAGTTAAAAAAATTGATATGATGAAAGTTCCATGTATGAGGTCCTTGTACAATGTTAGTCATGTTTTGAACTTCAAACATCAGGCTAAATTTTGCAAAGTCACATTAAATGGAACTCTGAACCAATGAGTAACTTAACACATCCCAAGACAATTTTGCTTATGTGGCAAGTATTTAATGAGGAAAGAGATGCTTGTGGTAACATAATACGTTACTGTAACATAGCGCTTTCCGAGGCAAAATGAGTCTATGAGATAATAAATGAAGCAATCTATGATACTACTACTATGTTACTTTGCACCATGGAGGTAATAACTTACACTAGTGTCATATGCATGACACTAGTCTAAGTTACTCCCCACTATGACCAGCCTAAGTAGTGGTAGCAAATGGACTTACCGCCTGTCGTGAATTCTTCAGATTTTCTATCTCTTGCATAGCTACCTAGCGCACATGAGGCATGCAATGTATGGGTTGTGAAGATATTAGATTGACCTAGACCAAGTGTTTTTATGTTCATCTTCATCTTTCATGTCAAACTAGTTGCACCGTTGTTACTTGAGGATATTTGTTGAGTAACTTTCTCACGCTATTTGTTGTTTTAGCATTGCTTTGGTATACTCCCTCACAGATTGGTTGTGTGCATCGAAATGATGCAACGGCCGGGTGAATTCCTCGTTGTCCAAAACAGAACACCCCGCTCATAGAATATTATGACCTCTGATGCAGATGAGGTCGAGATTAGAACTTGCCACTTTATATGTTAGGTGCGAAGTAGCATATATTCTATAAGCAAGAGAGAAATGGATTGATGCAACACGCGTGTATTAATTGCTCTCAAGGGGGATATCACTACCAAAATTGATGAGTTTGTGAGTGTTTTTTAGAGCACTCGCGAAGGTCCTCCTTAGCTGTGTGCTGAGGAAAAGCTCTTAGTAAAATACATGCACTCATCAAAGCCAGTGAAAGTCAAAATACACTTGGCAAAGAGTCGGGCGCTCGAGAAACGTGGTAACACATGTCCCTGCTCCCCGAGATTGATGGAGGGATGATGCCGCGACATCGTTTGCCGAGTGTCGTCTAGCAGAAACTCGACAAAATGGTAGATCGGATAGTATTGTTCATCTTTGAAGAGTGCCATTTGGCAAACAGTCGGCAAAGCGATGGACCCGTTAGTACTATCCATGTTTGCCGAGTGTATGTCATGCGGCACATGGTGAAGGCATTAAGTTCCTTGTTGTTTGAGGACCCGATGAAGACATTAAGTTCTATGGATAATCGTGCTTCTAAAATAATCATGTTCCCCTCAAGATACCTGCACCTGTCACGTCGCAGGCCAATTGGTTTGCGCAATCATCTGCATACTTCATGTGTGGCTTGGGGAGTTGGATATCTCCAACTACCCCAATGGATAGGACATCTCCTATCACTAAATTACTGAAGGTAAGGCCATGTACAATGGTGGGTGCTTAGCCAGATGCCATAGGAAAAAAACCCGGTTTTTTTACTCACATGGGATTGCACCAGTGCTTAAGAAGGGAGGTAGAAGCAAATGTTTGCTTCAGTTCCAGTCGATGCTTGGAAGGAATAACTGCTCCCTTCAAGCCTCCATCCACAGAAAAAACATTCAGAAAAAAGACCCCAACCACTAGTGCAGAACCGGCCTTTAGTGCCGGTTCGCCAACCGGCAATAAAGAGTGGGGACTAAAGGTCCCCCCTTTAATACTGGTTGGTCACGAACCGGCGCTAAAGTGCCACCACGTGTCACGAGCCAGGCCCGGGTGCGTGTAGGACATTAGTACCGGTTGGTAACACCAATCGGTACTAAATGTTTAGGTGTTTTTTTCCTTTAATTTTGTGTTTTCAATTTAATTTAGTGATTGTTTTACATTATAATGAGTTGTTAAATCATTAGGTGAAAGTACCGCGGATTAGTTTTGACTGGATGCATTGGATCTAGCTACTAGCTAAGTGATCAAGTATATGCCATATTCATATTATACTTGATCACCTAATTAGGTGATCAAGTATAATATATATGGATATGGCATATACTTCATCACTTAGGTAGGATCCATCCAGCTGAAACTAATCTGCGATTTCTTTCATTAAATGATATAATAACTCATCATCATCATCATATTAATATAAAAACTCTTGCATCATATCATTAAACATTGAGAAGCAGTAAAACGGGGCGAGCTACGGCTCCCCACAGCGATTTGAAGTTCTTGGCCGTCCGATCATACTTATCCACGGTTCAGATCTCAGGGTCGTTTCACCGCTTGCGTGTGCTCGTTTCTTAACCTCTCAAATCGTGCGACCTGCTCGGCCCACGATAATTGGGCAGCTGCTCTGCAGCCCGACCTGGGAGTTATCTCCTTAATCGGGCCCGACAGTCAAAGGCGCCCGTAGGCCCAATAATAGCATACTACCGAACCGCTTCGTGCTCTTCACCTATCCCCAATCTATTCCAATCCCGACGACTCCGTTCGTCTCGGCGGCGGCCGCGTGCAGGGAGTCACTTCATTCCCATGTCTCCAATCCTCCCCACGACTCCGTTCGTCTCGGCGGCGGCTGCGCGCAGGGGGTCGCTTCATTCCCATGTCTCTGCTTCGCTCATCCACGAACCTCCGTCTCGCCGCCGCCGCCGTCACCGCCACCGCCGCCGCCACCGTCATTCCCCTCTGACCATGTCTCCTCTGGCGAACCATGGGTGTGCCGCCGCGGCCAGGGCCTAACTAACCGTAGCCATGCGCCCGTTTTCCTCCCCCGCTGCAACGCCGTGAGGGGCAGCATCACCGACGAGAGAAGGATATGGAGGCAATAATGCGGTTGATTTCTTATACATCGTTCGGTTCTACATGCCTGCCCTTCTCTTTGCTTTGTTTTGTCCAAATCCTAACTCATAAGTCGTGAGTTCGTTCTGTATTTTATTTTGGGGGTTTCCTCAGCCGATGTAGCTATATTGAACGAAGATTACCTTCTGCCGTTTTCTCAATGGATGCGTGATGATTCTTTCTTGCCGTGGCTTGGATATAGCTGCTCACTCCTCCCATCTAATGTGTATCATCGCATTTTTTTTGGAGAAAAACTGTTCGAAGATTTACGGGTACAACTTATTTTTTAACCTAGTCCGGATTTGTGGTGATGGATAACCCTTCATTAGGGTTTGGCGCCCCTGGGGCGACGCCCTTGTCGCCGCCACGATCTGGCCAGCCAGCCACCGTGCAGGTCGGCACCCTTTCCATGCGTGGCCCCCATCCGCACTATGGACATGTTGCGGCTTCGTCCGCCCGTAGCCCGTCGGAGCACGTCCGTGCTCCGAGCGGCCAGCTTGTTGAGGAGATGGGGAAGATTCAATCTGGTACACCCCATGGCGTTTGCGGCATGAACTCTGAGGAAAAGGTAGTCAGAAGCTCCGCCATCAGATGGCAACCTGGGTCCTCCGCCTATGCAGAAAGGCCTAGAGCTTGTAGCGAGTCACATCTAAAGCTGCCAGATCCTCCTGATCGAATCAAGATGGCGGCTAGCGAACACACCCTTGGAACAGCTGGTTCTGTGGTGCCGACACCTCTGCTAACTACGGCGAACGGGCTGGTGAATCCCCGTGAGAAGCTGGCAGCTGGTGGGGGCGAAAAAGGGGCACCTTGGGTGGACGCTACCCGCCCGAAGCCGGCTGCCGAGGGACCTAAGGGCTTGACCGGTGGCATCAACTGCTTAAGTTGGAATTGTCGCGGTGCGGGGAACACCACGACTGTTGGTGAGCTAGTTTCCCTGGTTAAAATCAACAATCCTAGCATTGTTTTTCTTTGTGAAACTCGCCAGAAAAAAGAAAAAATGCATCGCCTGCGGAATAGGTTGGGTCTTCGTGGTTTCGAAGGAGTTAGTAGTGATGGCCTTAGTGGAGGTCTTGCTATGTATTGGCATGAGAGTCTGTCAATTGAAATAAAATCTAGCTCCAGCAGGTACATCGATGCGACGATGCCTATGTTCATGATGGGATGGATAAACCCCCATCGAGATTGACATGTGTTTACGGTGAGCCAAGAACAGAGAATCGCCACTACATGTGGGAGACTATCCAAAAACTGCGAGCTGAATCTGATTTGCCGTGGCTCCTGATAGGGGACTTTAACGAGGCGTTGTGGCAGTTCGAGCACTTCTCAGCCACACCTCGCCCTGAAGCTCAAATGGCGGCCTTCCGCGAAGTTCTCTCGGTATGTTCTTTAACAGACTTGGGGTTTGCAGGCATACCCTATACGTATGATAACGGAAGACAAGCCAAAGCAAATGTCCGTGTTCGGCTGGACCGTGCACTCGCTGATGACTCGTGGCGTGACATTTTCTCGGATGGGCAAACTGTCCATCTAGTCTCACCGGCCTCTGATCATTGCCCCATACTAGTCAAGCTCCTGCAGGAGTCTCGAACAGCAGGAAGTCACCGGCCAAGACGTCATTATGAGATTCTATGGGAGCGAGCTGCGGAGCTCCCTGAAGTTATTGCTGCGGCATGGAGATCAATGGGAACCAAAGCTGACTTGGGAGCAATTAAGGCCGGGCTGGATAATCTAATGACACACTTGCAAGGATGGAGTAAAAAGCGTTTTGGCAACACTCTTAAGGAGCTAGAAAAGGTGCGTAAAGAGCTAGAAGACCTGCGAGCAAGTAATGCTGAATAGAGAGAAATCCGGCGAAAGTCAGATTATATGCAGGAACTCTTGTATCGGGAGGAGATGCTGTGGATGCAACGCTCTCGCATCAACTGGCTGCGTGAGGGAGATCGCAATACAGAGTTCTTCCACCGAAAGGCTACTTGGCGTGCACGTAAAAATAGAATCAAGCGACTGCGTGATGAACATGGTGTTTGGCAGGAAGATGCTACAGCAATGCAGAAGTTAATACAGTCATATTTTCAGCAGCTTTTCACTAATGACCCAAACCTGGAGGCTAGCGATGTAGTACATCTGTTTCAGGAACATGTCACCGGAGACATGAATGATTTTCTGTGTAGAGATTTTACAGAAGAGGAAATTGGAGATGCTCTTTTTCAGATCGGGCCCCTTAAGGCCCCAGGCATCGATGGATTTCCGGCACGCTTCTACCAAAGGAACTGGGAGGTAATGAAGGCCGAGGTGGTTAATGCAGTAAAGTTATTTTTTGCCACGGGGGTGATGCCAGAGGGGGTAAATGACACTGTTATCGTACTTATTCCTAAGTGTGACCAGCCATGAACTGTGAAGGACTTCCGACCCATTAGCTTGTGTACGGTTCTGTACAAGGTGGTTGCTAAATGTTTGGTTAACCGTCTCCGGCCGATCCTGGGCGAGCTTATATCTGTTAACCAAAGTGCCTTCGTTCCGGGGCATTTGATCACAGATAACGCCCTTTTAGCTTTTGAATGCATGCATTTTATTGAACATAACACAAATGAGGACAAACAATTCTGTGCATACAAATTGGATCTGTCAAAGGCTTATGATCGTGTAGACTGGGGATTTTTGAGGAAAATGATGCAAAGGTTAGGCTTCGCTTGCCGGTGGGTCGAATGGATAATGCCATGCGTGACCACGGTGAGGTATTCAGTCAAATTCAATGGAGCTATCCTGGATTCATTTTCCCCATCGCGCGGCCTCCGTCAAGGTGATCCGTTATCCCCATTCCTATTTCTTTTCGTGGCTGACGGTCTGTCTGCTCTACTCCAGAGAGAAGTGCAGGGCCAGAGTATTGAGCCTCTAAAGGTGTGTCGTCGAGCGCCAGGTATATCACATCTCCTCTTTGCGGATGATAGCCTCCTCTTTTTCAAAACGGAGGTCCAACAGGCGGAACGGGTAAAACAAGTGCTTGTGGAATATGGTCAAGCTACGGGGCAGTTGATTAATCCTGAAAAATGTTCCATCTTGTTTGGAGAGACATGCCCGATAAGAGTGCAAGAGGATATTAAAACTGTTCTTGGTGTGAGTAGAGAAAAGTTTGAGGCAAAATATTTGGGTTTGCCAACACCCGATGGACGCATGCACAAAGGTAAATTCCAGAATCTTCAATCAAGATTAGCCAAGAGAATCCTCCTTTGGGGTAACCAGTCTCAGGGCGGCAAGGAAATATTAATAAAGGCAGTGGCTCAGGCGTTACCAACACATATCATGGGTGTCTTTAAACTCCCTTTTGAGTTATGTGATGATCTCACGCATATAACAAGGAATTTTTGGTGGGGTGCCGAGAATGGGAAAAGAAAGACACATTGGGTGGCCTGGGATAATATGGTGAAACCTAAAAGTCATGGCGGCATGGGATTCAGAGACATGCGTTTGTTTAACCAAGCACTACTTGCTCGCCAAGCCTGGAGGCTGCTGGAATTCCCTAACTCCTTGTGTGCGCAGGTACTTAAGGCCAAATACTATCCCAACGGCATCCTAACAGACACAGTCTTTATTGGTAATGGCTCCTCCACTTGGCATGCGATTGAGTATGGCCTCGAGCTACTTAAGAAAGGTATCATCTGGAGGGTAGGGAATGGAGCTAGCATACGAGCTTGGCGAGATCCTTGGATCCCACGTAATCATCAGCTGCGTCCGATCACTGCTAGAAGGAGATGCCGGCTAAGATGGGTGGCAGATTTCATCGACCCCAATGGAAGCTGGAATATGGCCCTTATCCGCCAACACTTCTTGCCTGTTGATGTTGCGGAAATCATCAAAATTAAACCGTCAACACGGAATCAAGAAGATTTTCTTGCATGGCACCCGGAGAAACGAGGGATGTTCACTGTGCGCAGTGCATACCACCTGGCTCTTGATGAAAACATGCGTAACGAAAGCAGTGGCGCGTCCAGCAACAATCCAAGCGGTTACAGACCTGACTGGAAGCTCATTTGGCAATGTCCAGTCCCTCCTAAGGTACGGATTTTTGCATGGAAGCTTGCATCTAATGCTTTGGCTACCCAGGAGAATATGTGCAGAAGAGGTATGGAGGAAGATCCCACATGCACTGTGTGTGGACGGGAACCAGAAGATGCTTTCGATGCCCTATTCCGATGCCCACATGCGCGTGAGCTCTGGGCAGCAATGCGTCAACAATGGACCCTCCCAGCTGAAGGCGTTTTTGAGCCAACTGGGCCTGAATGGATATTGAAAGCTCTATATGCAATGACGGAGCAGCAGCGGGCTATGGTTCTCATGATTCTTTGGCGTGTATGGCATTGCCACAATGAAATCACCCACCAAAAAATCCCACCAACGGCTCAAGGCTCAAAAAACTTCCTGATAAGTTACCTCAACTCTCTCTTGCTTATTCGGCAGCATCCTATTGTTGATGTTCAAAAGGGAAAGTAAGTAGTGGATTACGTCCAGACCTGCACCACTACACGCCACTCGTCGGATGGCCGTCAAAAAGTGCGTCGGAAATGGGAACCTCCATCAGCGGACCGGGTCAAACTCAATGTGGATGGATCGTTCATTCTAGATGGGTCAGCAGGAACGGGCATGGCGCTTCGTGATAGTGCTGGATCCTCGATCTTCGTTGCACGCAGGTACCTCTTTGGATGCGCCGACGCTGTGGACGCAGAACTTGCTGCGATGGAGGAGGGCCTGGCCCTTGCGCTCCAATGGTCGCCACTTCCGTTGTCCGTGGAGACGGACTGTGCTGAAGTTGTTGCACTGGTGCAATCCTCCACCCCTAACATGTCGCGCTATGTGTCGCGTGTCCAGAATATTCGTGAACTTCTTCAGGAAAGAGATGTCCCGATCGTCAAAATCAGTCGCGAAGCCAACTCTGTGAGCCATGGCTTAGCACAGCTAGGTAGAGAGCAGGTGAAAACTGCAGTTTGGCTAAGAAATTTCCCTCAGGAAATTGCCATAGCTATGAACACCGATTGTATCTCTATTGCTAGCTAATATATTCACTCTTTCCTCGCAAAAAAAAACTTATTTTTAAACCTTGGGCAATGACTGCTTCATGCAGTAAATCCTGGAGCATTTTTTAAAGTATGCTTGGTTTTTTTAGCATCAGTACAGACACAAGCGCTCATATACACGCGCATACATTCACCCCTAAGAACGCACACACACACACCCTACCCCTATGAGCACCTCCGAATAAATTCAGGAATAATGCGAGCATCAGGATTTGAACCCTGGTGGGTTGGGGATACCAGGGTCCACCAAACCATCTCAACCACAGGTTGGTTCGTGCTTGTTTTATTATTTAGTATAGTTAAATATTTCAGTTTGGGTAACCAAAATTGAAGCCTTGCATCTATTTAAAAATTAGATATGATTATTACTCTAATTGATGCAGTTAAAATTTGACTACCTATGTAGGTATTGCTTCGACTGCACTTGCAAGATCAAAATAGGTAGTGCTTCATCATAAGCTATTTTGTTTAACTGCTGACTTATCCACCCATGCGCTTTTGTGCCTAGGGCAAACCATTGGTGCGTTGCTGCCACCGAGGAAAGGAGGAAGGACGAGGACCAGGGTGTAGCATGGTCACAAAAGGTAGTAAAAGCCTGACAATTGTCCATGTTATTTCTGTGCATAATTTGTCACCAAATTTAGTCGTCCCTTGCCGCAAGTCATGAAAAGGTTGCAATTGATCTCTTTTCCTGAAAATGTGTGTGTCCTTGCGGAAATAAAATCTCGTGAAGAAGCATTTGGTGTGGTTTGTGGATTGATCGAATGCATGCATGCCAAGTCTTTTTCAATATATTTTTCTTACTACTATAGAAATGCATCCAGTGACATCGATAATAAGAAATAGCCAAGTTTAAAATATGCAACATATTCTTTTACTACAGACCTACTTAACTTTCATTTTCCGCATCTATACTTATAGAAGTACATATCATTTATTTGTAAAAATAAACGGACGCAGCAACATGCGCCATAATGATCTAGTGAGTATATATACTCTAATTAGCTAGCTAAAAATCATCGTAGTCGTCATTATCACTATTTAATCATCATAGTCATTACCGCTATCTAATCACCACCAACACTAGCTTAAAGAAAAAACATTCACTTGTACCAGAAGCAAAAATATCATTGAGTTCAACATGATTGTCATGATATTATAAGCGTTCATAACACCACAAAAACAAATCACTCTTTAAGATTAAGTTCAGAACGAAGAACACGGACATGAAAGGACAAGTACTAAGACATGAACTAGCTAAATCACTCCTGCCGCTCTCTCTCAGGTAAAATAGCATAGAACATGTATAGCTCTCCTGATTCATCATACTGGAGCATGCAGATAAATCTGTCTCCTAATCATGGGCTGCGCTTCTCATTGCTGCCCCCTAGTACTTCTCTGCGATCGTTAATAATTTTCCTCCAATCTTTCACTATTAAGCATTCATCACTTCTAGAAATCCTGAATGCACTCATGTGCAATGTAGGATATCTTGCCCGTAAGCTAACCATTGACATGCGACCTTTAGTCTCGATCCCCTGAGGCACAACTGTCATCGGGAGTCCCTGTTGAAGAACATCGTATAGTACTTAATTAATATATACTTAGCAATGAAAGTTTAGCAAAAAAATTATGTATGCAAAATATGCACTAAGAACAAATAGTAAAAATCTTACCATCATTCCTAAATAGATGTGACCGTAGTTCAATACGATCACTATTGGCCGCACGTTTTGAGTACTAACATTTCTAAGTGCAGGAAGAAAATTTGTCTTGACAGTATGAAGATCCTCAAGCCATGAAACATAATGATTTATCTCCTTGTAGTTTAGTTCAGGTCCGGGACAGTAGTAGGTCATGTCTACCAAGCGCCTGACATGTTTGCTTGAATGGAAAGAAGCTGTCAATAGAAATTAGTTGTCAATTATTTTTGAATAAGCAATATCAAAGACAAAAATATACTTGAGAAGACCTCACATAATGGTAGAACTGGAGGCGTTTGCACATCGACCCATATGTCTCTATTACCTTCAATATCATCTTCCGGACGAATATCAAAGGTGATAACCATATCAGGCTCAAATGCATAAGCCTTGCATAGTGCTTGCCAAGTTTTGCATTCAAAATAGGTGTACGTGTTTGCATTGTATGCTTTGACGTTGAAAGTATAACCATGCTCAGTTTTCAGGTAAACTCTCTTTACCTCCATAGTTTCCATAGCATTGAAACTTGTCTTATCCAAGACAAAAATTCTTGCATGGCAGGGGATGCGCTAGTAGAATAGTGAAAATTAAAAATTATAAGTTAGGCAAATGAAGGTATATAAGTCATGCTTAATTACAAAAACAGACTTGTCGTTGTGACTTACTGTATCGAATTCGAAGGTCTCATCCAGCTTGATGCTGAATCGCCTATCATCAACAAGGAAATTTCTGTCGCACAGGCCGCGCTGGTCTTCACAGTATTCGCACATAATGAAATCTTTTTGGTCGTCAGACGACATTTCTTATGTTCATATAGGCGAAACATTAAACACTTACTAATTCAATTAATTCAAATAATTCAACTACTTCTATTAATTCAACTAATTCTGTTAATTTAACTAATTATATTAATTCAACTCGTTCAAATAATCTAGTTCTACTAGTTCAACTAGTTCAAATAATCTAGTTCAATTAATTATATTAATTCAACTAGATCAACTAAGCATTTACTAAAAATAAACTAGTTATATTAATTCAACTAGTTCAAATAATCTCATATACCTAAATTTCTTACTAAAAATAAAATAGTTATATTAATTCAACTAGTTAAAATAATCTCATATACCTAAATTTTCTTACTAAAAATAAACTAGTTATATTAATTCAACTAGTTCAACTAAGCATTTACT
>NC_041389.1:698890440-698911743 GCF_002162155.2 Triticum dicoccoides | reverse complement strand
CGTGGCCGGGCCGCAGGGGCGACGACGACGGGGACGGCGATGATGGGCGGCGAGGGCGGCGGGGACGACGACGACGTGCGGCGGGGGCGGCGATCGAGGGCGGCGGGGGCGACGGCGCGACAGCGGCGGCGATGTCGCGCGAGAAGTGGAGACGAAGTGGTCGACGATGGAACTGATTTTTCGTAAGTGTAATATATATAGGAGGGCCTTTAGTACCGGTTGGAGCCACCAACCGGTACTAAAGGCCAATTTTGGCCAGGCCAAGCGGCGGGAAACGAGGGCCTTTAGTACCGGTTGGTGGCTCCAACCGGTACTAAAGGCCACCCATTAGTACCGGTTGGAGTCACCAACCGGTACTAATGGTTGTGCGCTGCCACCCGTGGTGCGTTATGTTTAGTCCCACCTCGCCGAGCGAAGGGCAGCCGCACTGGTTTATAAACCCAGCCGCGGGTGCTCTTTCGAACTCCTCTACATAGCAGGCTTCTGGCCCTAACGAGGGCGCGCTGCCCTGTGAGCCTGCCGGCCCTTCTGGGCCTGAATTTGCAGACCCTAGGTCTGGCAGGCCCACCGGACAGCGCCCCAACTCTTTTTTATATTTAGTTTCATTGTGAATATTTTTGCTGTATTTAGTTTCTTTGTGAATATTTTTGCTTTATATAGTTTTTTTCTGCATTATTTATTTTTGAGTAATTTTTTATATAGTTTTTCTTTTGTGCTTTATTTTTTTCTTCTATTTATTTCTGAGTAGTTTTTTTGTTGTATTTAGTTTGTTTGTGAATATTTTTGCTTTATATAGTTTTTTTCTTTTCTGCATTATTTATTTTTGAGTAATTTTTTATATAGTTTTTTCTTTTGTGCTTTATTTTTTCTATTTATTTATGAGTAGTTTTTTTGCTTTATTTAGTTTCTTTGTGAATATTTTTGCTTTATATAGTTTTTTCCTTTTCTGCATTATTTATTTTTGAGTAATTTTTTATATAGTTTTTTCTTTTGTGCTTTGTTTTTTTCTTCTATTTATTTTTGAGTAGTTTTTTTGCTGTATTTAGTTTCTTTGTGAATATTTTTGCTTTATATAGTTTTTTTTCTTTTCCGCATTATTTATTTTCTTTTATTTATTTTGGAGTAATTTTTTTATATAGTTTTTTCTTTTCTGCTTTATTTCTGAGTAGTTTTTTTGTTGTGATTTTCAATTTCACGGTCATTTAGCTCTAATCTAAACAAATCGGTTACTGAAAAATGACAAATGATGTCAGAACGTGTTGGAAATTGATGACGTCGCGGGGGATTGAGGGGGAGACCGAGTGAGTGGAGAGAGTGAGAGCGTTAACATGTAAAAATATACATCAAAAATACATTAATTATCAATGATCTTTTTGTGTACAATCTGAATTGTTAATATGAGTCCTCAACGGTTAGAAACCGCTGAAGACTCATATTGAGTCCACAAATTATACACATAGAGTTCAATGAAGACCAAATGCTTGTGATAGTTTGAGAAGTAACATATTTAAATTGTGCATCTGAACGCAGAAAAAATACATTGATCAGTACCGCCTTTCAGCCAAAACGCGCTACTGCTAAAGAGAAGTACATAAAAAATACATTGATCATCAATGATCTTTTTGTATAAAATCTAATTTGTCAATAGGAATCTATCACCAATTTAAGAACCGGCGAAGACTCCTATTGCAGCCACAGATCCTGCACATAGAGTTCAATGAAGACCAAATGCTTGTGATAGTTTAGGAAGTAACATATTTAAGGTGGTCAAAATCTTGCTAGGGGAGCGAGGTGGGACTAAAAATAGCCCTGCCACAACCTCTTTACTACCGGTTCGTGCCACGAACCGGTATTAAAGATGCTGGTGCCCGGCCAGCACTTTTAGTACCGGTTCATGGCACGAACCGGTACTAAAGATTCGCATTGAACCAGTACTAAAGATCTCCTCCCGCCTAGTCATTTGAACCGGCACTAATGTACACATTAGTGCCGGCTCATATGCAAACCGGTACTAATGTGTCTCAGATTTGACCCTTTTTCTACTAGTGAACGCCTCCAGCTCAGAAACGAAGCACCTTTGCATGGCACCTCTGCATTGTTAGACGAGGCGCAAAGCAACTCTTTTTCTTCAAGCATCTGTGCATAGGCACCTACCATTGTACAAGGCCTAAATAAGCAACCCAAAGCAACACGCATAATTAGACAACACATATCAAATAACCACTTACTAATCGATAGACCCATAGCCAACAATTACCCAAATAACATCACATATAAGGGGGTTCAAGAATTGTTACAACCCATCACGGATACCGTGATGGAGGAGGAAGAAGAGATGGTGATGGTGGTTATGATGGTGGCGGCGCATATGATGGTGATGATGCACTACTAGGGAAAAGCCTATACACATAATCTTAGCAGCAGCGCGGCTCAAAAAGGAGCGTTGCTGCTAATTAGTAGTAGTGCGTGTGCGGGAAACTCGCTGCTAATAAGTTTTTAGCAGTAGCGCACTCTGTGTAAACCGTGCTGCTACAAATATCGACCGGCGGTGTTCACCTAACTCCATTTAGTAGTAGCGCCGTGGCCCGAACCGCGCTACTGCTACGGATGTAGTAGTAGCGCGCTTTTACTGAGATCACTGCTGCTAAATTTCAAATTGACACACTTTTTTGTCACTGTTAGCAGTAGCGCCGTGGCCCAAAGCGCACTGCTACTAATTCCTTATCAGTAGCGCGTTTCTGCTCCCGCGCTACTGCTAACCCGCACCAACCCACCACCTTTTCCCCACCCCCTCCTCTCTTCCCTTCCCCTACCTCCCCCACATGCTCCCACTCTCACTCTTCTTCTTCCTCAATACTTCTCCCCCATTACTCTTTCTCTTCTATCCACCTTTCTCTCTCTTCATTACTCCTACCTAACTACACCACCTCCATTAATGCATCTCCTTTCTCTTTTTCCTTTCCCCTCGACTAGTTGAAGTTGTCTCCTCCCAAATTAGGTAGCTAGGTAGATGTAGGATTTAGTTAAGTGACCTATTTTCCCCCTAACTAGATCTATCTTTGTCAAGAAGAGCTTTGTGCACTTTTGATCTCCCTACAACATCATCTCCACCGTGTGCTCGATCTCGATCAAGATAGAGGTGATGAAAGTTTCATGCTTTTGCAAAATGAAAATATGTTTATGTGTGTGTGATATGTTTGTGGAAATTGTGTGTGTGGCACGCCAAATTGTGCTTTTGAGTTGCCTATGTTTTGCCAAAATGTCGATTTATTTCCGTTTCGACGAATTCCGGGCAAACTCTAGATCCATATATGTCCTATTTTTAGGGAAGGTCATGATAAATTTTTGTATGGCTTTGATGCATGCATGCATTTTTATAATCAATTTGTTTATTATTACCGTGCAGAGTTGACGATGGTCAGTGGAACGATGGTGGACAGGTGGTTGCGGTCGGCGGTGCAGGACATGAAAGAAAATAATCGGACAGAGGTTTTATGTCCGTGTCGAAAATGCAAAGGAATAGTTTGGCTCGACCACCATGACGATGGTCGTGTCGAAGCACACCTGCTCATGACTGGTTTCATGGATGGCTATACTCGGTGGATAATTGAAGATGAGGATGACGATGTTGAGGATGCCGACGGGGCAGGCAATGATGACACGAGGCAAGATGAAGAGATGATCGATAATGGCGGCGGGGAAGAGGCCGGACATGGCGGCGGAGAAGGGGCCAGACATGGCGGAGGAGAAGGGGCCGGACATGGCGGCGGAGAGAACGACATGGACTCCACGCAGTAGAGTTCGTCGGTACTAAGTTCAATCGTGCGGGACCCTCATGTTCAAGCATTGCTTCACAAGGAGACGAGTACTGAGAGAGCTGCTTCTAGAGAGGAGGCTAAGCTGGAGCAACTGGTGGTAGACTCGAACACTCCATTGTATGATTGTTGCAATCCTGAGGTGACCCACTTGAGTTTCACGCTCCACCTCCTGAAGACGAAGGCTAAAAACAAATGGACCGACACTAGCCTCGATGAGCATCTCAAGTACCTAAAGAATGTTCTTCCCGCGGGTAATCTATGTCCTACTAGTGTTGATGAGGCCAAGAAGATTGTGTGCCCTCTTGATCTGCCACACGTTAGATACCATGCATGCATCAACGATTGCATAATTTATCGGAAGGAGCACGCGGAAAAAACAAGCTGTCTGGTGTGCAATGCTTCTCGATACAAGAAGGCCGGGAAGAAATGTCCCCAGAAAGTTGTATGGTACTTACCGATCACTCCCCGTCTCCAGAGGTATTTTTTAGATCCCAAGGAAGCAAAGCTAATGCGCTGAGACGTGGAGAGGAAGAAGCCCGACGATGGAGATGATCCGAAGCCGAGACACGTGAAGGATGGAAGCCAGTGGAGAGCGTTGAACAACTTCTATTGGTATTTTGAATGTGATGCAAGGAACATCGTGCTCGGCGCGTGTACCGATGGCATGAATCTGTTTGGCAACCAGAACACCAACCATAGCACATGGCCCGTGTTTGTATGGATGTACAACCTCCCCCCTGGTTGTGCATGAAATCGAAGTACATTCACATGAGCATGCTTATTCAAGGGCCTAAACAACCAGGAAATAATATTAATTTGTATCTGGGGCTACTTCAAGAGGAGTTAGACACGTTATGGAAAACACCGGCCAAGACATGGGACGCCAGCAAAGGTGAGTATTTCAACATGAGAGCCGCGCTGATCACGACAGTGCAGGACTATCTCGGTTACGGATATGTGGCAGGCCAGGTGTGCCATGGATATTGCGGATGCACACGGTGCATGGATGATACGACGTCTCAGCAGCTAACGTCAAGGAAAGATGGAGGGTCTGGGAAAATCGTGTACATGGGGCATTGAAGATGGCTTGAACAGGACGACCCGTGGAGAAACCGTGGAGATCTATTCAATGGTCACGCTGAGCATCGAGGACCTCCACGTAAGAGGAGCGGTGCCGAAATCGATGAGCTGTTGAAAAACTGGAGGGAGTGCCCCGCGCCGAGAAAGACGATGAGAAAGGCGCCGGAGCCGCTGCTGAAGGTATGGAAGACGAGGTTTGTGTTTTGGGACTTGGAGTACTGGCACAAACTCGATACACATCATTGCCTTGATCAAATGCATATATGTAAGAATGTCCTTCAGAGCTTGCTCGCAACACTGATGAACATGCCGGATAAGACCAAGGATGGGCCGAAGGCAAGAAAAGAATTGCAAGATTTAAAAATTAGGGAAGATCTGCACATGCCGCCCCGTAAAATGTCAGACGAGACAAAGACGGAGACAGAGGCACAGGAGAAGAAGGGCAAGAAAATAAAGAAAGAGGATTATTGCCCCCCTTCTTGCTTCACCTTAAGTGAGGCTGAGATCAATGCCTTCTTTAAGTGCCTTACCGGAGTCAAAGTTAGTTCCGGTTACTGTGGCAAGATAAGCAGATATCTAGACACGGACAAGAAAAGGTTCAGCAGGATGAAGTCTCATGACTGTGATGTGATGATGACGCAGATACTACCTGTTGCCCTTAGAGGGATAATGGACAAGCACGTCCGTGACACACTTATTGGTCTCTACAACTTTTTCGACGTCATCTCTCGAAAGTCGATCAGTGTGAAGCAGCTCCAAAGGCTACATGAAGAGATCGTTGTGATACTGAATGAGCTTGAGATGTACTTCCCGCCCGCGTTCTTTGACGTGATGGTGCATCTGTGTGTCCATATTGTGGATGACATAATAGACCTGGGGCCGTCATTCCTGCACAACATGATGCCGTTTGAGAGGATGAATGGGATCATCAAAGGATTCGTTCGTAACATGTCCCGTCCGGATGGAAGCATCGTCCAGGGCTATTTGGCACAAGAATGCATCTCTTTCTGTGAGAATTTTCTATATGGCGTAGACCAGCCGCCTGGTGTTAGTGTTGGTTTGCCCGTTAACAAGCACAATGGGAGGCTGGAAGGAGATGGTAACTGCAATGGTGAAAGTGCTAGTTATCGACTAGAGGGGGGCGAATAGGCGATTTTTATCAAAGTCTTCAAAACATGGAAGTTTCGAAGACAAACAATAGAAATGACCTAATTGATATGCAGCGGAAGATAAACTACAACAAGCAAGTCATAGTCAAGTATGCAATATCATTAACGTACGAAGACTAATATCAGCTAGGTAGTAAGGATCAGGATGGAAGATAGTATGAAGCCAATCAACACTAGTAGTCAAACACTAAAGTCAAACAGATAAGACAGATAGGCAATGACTTCACAAAGACAAACTCAAAGTAAAGGAGGGAAGGGATGGAACTAGTCACTTGTTGAAGACACAGGATTTGTTGGACCAGTTCCAGTTGCTGTGACAACTGTACATCTAGTTAGGGAGGCTGAGATTCAACTCAGAAGACCGTGTCTTCACCTTATTCCCCTTGAGCTAAGGACACTTAGTCCTCGCCCAATCACTCTGGTAAGTCTTCAAGGTAGACTTCCGAACCTTCACAGACTTCGTTCACCCGGCAATCCACAATGACTCTTGGATGCTCAGAATGCGAAGCCTAACCGGCTGGAGGATACACAGTCCTCAAGTGTAATAAGTCTTCAGGTCACACAGACAGAAAGACTTCAGTGATGCCTAACACTCTTTGGCTCTGGGTGTTTGGGCTTTGTCCTCGCAAGGATTTCTCTCTCAAAGGCTTCGAGGTGGGTTGCTCTCAAACGACAAAAGCCGTAAACTAACTCTGAGCAGCCACCAATTTATGGTGTAGGGGGTGGGCTATTTATAGCCACAAGGCAACCCGACCTGATATGTCCGAAATGACCCTGGGTCACTAAGGAACTGACACGTGTTCCAACGGTCAGATTTCAAACACACACGACAACTTTACTTGGGCTACAAGCAAAGCTGACTCATCCAGCTCTGGATAAGATTTGCTCTCATTGTCTTCGTCGAAGACATAGGATTTGGGTTGAGCGTCACTTCAGTCACTCTGACTTAGTTCACTTGGACCCCACTTAACAGTACGGTGGTTCCTATGACTCAACACAGAAGAAAAGGAAACAACGAAACAACTCAGTCTTCGCGCTCCATAGTCTTCACTCAATGTCTTCTCATGTCATAGTCTTCAATGTGAATCTCTTCACACACCACCATTGTCTTCAATGTCTTCATACATTTTTAGGGGTCATCTCCGGTAGGTAAACCGAATCAATGAGGGACACTACCTGCGTTATCCTGCAATTCTCACAAACGCATTAGTCCCTCAACCAACTTTGTCATCAATACTCCAAAACCAACTAGGGGTGGCACTAGATGCACTTACAATCTCCCCCTTTTTGGTGATTGATGACAAACTGGTTGAAGTTTTCAACGGGAAAGAAGTATGTGAAATTGTAAAGGATAGTGTATTGTCTTCATAAGTGGCAAGGGCTCCCCCTGAATATGTGCATACAAATAATTTGCTTTTGGAATGCAAATGCACATCGCAGGTTGTACTTGTGGAGATCCTCTTCAACTTATGAAGATAATTCATCATGCATGAAATGATATAACTTAAAGAATGACATGCATAATGGAAAATGGACGTCTTTAGAATGATCTAAGTGCGGAAGTTATCATCGCACGTGAAAATGCAAATAAGTAGCAAACGACCATCAAGTTTAAGTGTTACAACTCGAAGAACGAAATGTATCAAAAGCAAGAGTTGTAAACACTAGGCAAAAATATAAAGCACCCGCCCTTATGAACCCGCTTGAAGACTATCAAACTCATACACTTCTCCCCCTTTTGTCAGTAATGACCAAAAAGGTTTGAAGACATAGAGCATCTACTCGTCCTCATGAGGAGTAGATGAAGTAGCAAGGTTGTCGTTGTCGTTTGGCGGTGCAGACGAACTCGGTGCAGTGTCGATACGTGCAGAAGTAGGGGGTGGTGAAGTAGCATCGTCTTCATCATCGATCACATTGGCGTTGACAGTTGCCGCGGAGGAAGAATAGTCAGAGTCTTCAAGAGATGGAGTTCTTCGTAGGATAGCATTCCGTGGAGGAGTGGAGTCAAACTTGAATCTTTCAGTGAAGGCATCGTCTTGAAGATCAGCTTCAGCACTGAGTAGGGTCAAACTCTTCCATGAGCGTCGACAAGTTTCATGAGTGACAAATTCATTCTTGGTGGCAAGGTTTCGAATGCGATTTACATCCACCAAGAGGCTTTGCATATGACGCTTCAGCCAAAAATGATGCTTATCTTGCTTCTGATGTAGGGCCACAAGAAGTTCTTGGTCATTGAGGGCCCGAGAGCGCTTCCGAGGCCTTTGAGCAATTGTGCTCTAGTAGCTTCAGTTGGTGCACGATGAGGCAGACGAGTATTCCCTGCCATCGGATAGACACGCTTGGCAGCTTGGACTCCTTCCATAGACTGAGTGAAGCATTGATGTTCAACATTTTGAAGACAAAGAGGCGTCTTTGCAGGCTCAGGGTATATGGCTTCAACTGACATATCAACCTCTGGTAGGAAGATCACATGATTGCGAGCAGATGGTTGATAGTTGACAGCTGAGTGTTGCTTGATGAGGCGCATAACCCATGGAGCATAGAACTTCAGTCCGAAAAGGTCTGATCCAGATGCAGCCAGTTGCCTGATGAAGAAATCATGTGCATTGAAGTTGATGCCATTGAGGATGTAAAAGACCAATGTCTTCATGGCTCCTTCAAGTTTTGCAGCTCAGGAATGTCCTTTGATCGGCCAGAGAGTCCGCCTGATGATATGATACATAGTGCGCGACAGATACTCAAGGTCATCAACAAAGAACTCCTTTGGATATTCAGCATCACGTGGCAAAGGCTTCATCATGCTCAACATCTGGCTCATATTGGGTTTAGGCATGTGGAAGATGCTTTCCAGTGCATTGCGGTGTTGCTGACAACCAGGTTCATATAGATCTCCGGGAGTGGGTAGGCCTGTAAGCTCAATGATGTCAAGAGCTTTGGCTTCATGATGAACATTTCCTGTCATCCACTCGAGAACCCATGTCTTGATATCTCTATTGTAGCCGTGAATGTGGAGGGTAGCATAGAATTGAAGCAATAGCTCTTCATTCCAATGTTCTTTGTCTGTGACAAAGCTGAGCAGACCGTCATCACGACAGCAGTCAAGTGCTTCTTCTAAGCACGACAGTCCAGCAATGACTTCAGTATCGAGGCGCATATGAGGGAAAATGCGCCCTTGATCATACAGAACACAGGAGTAATAGCTTCGCTGCTGATGACTCCAGAACCGATCTGATGATATTCTTGGCCTTGTGTAGGGGTTCCTTGAGCTGTCAAAGAATGTATTGTGGTTTTTGAAGCCATTTGCATTGAAAGACCCAACGGATGTGGCAGTACCTGGAAACCGTTGCAGTCTTGGATTTGGCTTCTGGACCTGAGGCCTATGCTCAATGTGATAGTCAAACTGAGGACCAGAGACTGTAGGCGGAGGGACCAGAACGGGCCATCTTACTGTGATCAGCTCGCCATGGTTGTATGCTTGCTCGATTGTATAGGGCCTTGGTGGCGGAACAGGAGCAGTGGCAGCAACTGAGGCTTCAGGCTGCACAACGGGTGCTTCAGGAGCAGTTGCCTCATTGGTTTCAGGCACATTGTTTGGTTCAATCTCCACATTAGCTTCAGCCATGACAACGTCATGAGCTTCACTTGCGTTGGTAGTGGCAGCTTCAGGATTTTCAACCTCCACTTGAGGAGCTGGAGGGTCAGGCACAGACACGTTCACTTCATGAACAGTTTCTTCAGGCATGGGGGGAGTTTGGACACATTCTTCTTGACATTCTTCATCGGCTGATGCAGCCGGATTGTCTTCAGCAGCTCGTGCTTCAGACACGGAGACATTCACAGCAGGAGTGGCTTCTGAAAACACTTGACATGCAACAGGTTGATGGTGCACTTCTCCTTCTGGAACGCTCGGAAGAGGGGCTTGAGGCCTTGGTCCTTTGCAAAGCCTTTGTAGTACAGGCGACGCTTTTGGGGATGGAGTGGGCAGGTCCTCATCCTCTTCAACTTGCACGGATGGTGTGGCTTGTTGTTGTTGGGGAGTACTGGGGGAGTCTTGTTCTTGCGGGCGATCAGCCCATGAAGCATCCTGAGCAATTGGCGTCAGAGGACGACCAATGTTGATGAGTTCGATGTTCGTGAGGACAGGCGATGATACCACATTGTATTCAATTTGAGGAAGAACTTCATCATCTTCAACATTGTCATCTTGACCAATGTCTTCAGCAGCGGTGGGTTCAGCTGCTGGAACATCTTTAGCTTCCGGAGCCTCTGTGGAAGCAGGCTCATGAACAGTCATGCAAAGTTCCTGGGATGCAGATGCAGGACGAACCACTGAGATGGGTTCAACAACAAGGGGCTCTGTGGGAGCAGCCCGACTCTTCTTGATCTTGCGCTTCTTCTTGGAGGGAGCAGCTTTAGAGGCTTCAGTATTCTTTCTCTTTCTAGCTTCAGCCTCAGTATCCCTCGTCTTCTTCTGTTCTGAAGCGGTAGTAGTGACCTTTGGCTTCGAGCCAGTCATGCTGCTTGGGAAGATAATGCGAGGTGCTTCTTGACTTGAAGGTGCAGGTTGGGCAGTGGAGAGCTTCTTCTTCTTTGCTGCCATCCTGGGGTCAATGCCAGGACAGACAAGAGACTTGCGCTTCTCAGCCTCATTGTAGGCAAGTACACATTTGTCAGCCAGACTCTTCATACGCTCTCTTGAGCCTCGAGCTTCTTCATGCTTCTTGTGAAAGGCTTCTTTGAGCTCATGCAGCATGATCTTGAAGTTCTTGACATCTTGCACGTTGAGCGTGGCCATATGCTTCTTGAACTGAGCCTTTTCAAAGTCAATTTTGTGCTTTAGTTCAACGATGCGCTGAGCAATAGCTAGCTCAGAAGCTATGGCGCCATTGAAGGCGACGCTGAGGCCAATTGGAAGTTGCAGATCATCAAAGCTAAGATTTGGTGTGTCAAACCACTCATCAATGAAGTTATGGATGATTGCCACGTCAAAGAGAGGTAAGTTGTTGAAGATCTCTGCTTCTTCCTTGCTCTTGATCAGTTGCTCAAGAGCATCATCTGCAAGATCGTCATCGCTGGACAGATCAATGTGCTCTTCACGCAGAATAGCAGCTGGAGTCAAAGCCTGATCAGTACTCTTGACGATTTTCTTTTGCTTCTCCGTCTTCTTGGAGATGCGGGAAAAATCTTCAGACTGCACACTGGCTTCAGGAGGTGCAGTGGCCAGTGGCTTCACACGAGAAGCTTTTGGAGGAGCAGCTGATGATGAAGCCTTAATCTTCTTTGGCTTCTGCGGCCTTGGAGGAGGAGCGGGGGCTTCATCAGAATCAGCATCATTGTCAGAATGATCCACTTTGGCACCTTGTACCAAGATGTAGGAGATGAGGCCATCAAGGCTTGCAAAGGGGCCAATTCTATTTTCTTCAGCTTCACGTGTGCCATCATCACGGGGAGCAGAGGGACTAGGATTGAAGTCTAATCCCCGTGACTTCTTGTTTTCCTTTGCCGAAGCCTTAGCAAACTGGAAGTTGCGCTTGAAGAGATTGTCGTCACGACACCAGAGCAATGATGATGGGTCGGCTTCTTCAGGCTGTGGTCCACGGAACATGCAAGGATAGAATTCTTGCGCAATGGCTTCAGCTTTGTTCTTGGGGGGAAGGCCTCGATAGAGAATATCACCCCAAGGGCTCTTGATAGCATTCTTCTCTGCGTACTCCTGGGTCACGAACTTGTACTTGAACCACTGTTCAGCCCAATAGCGTCGAATCCATTGGATTCGGGTCTTGCGCTAATTATAATCCTCTTTAGGATCTGTTTTGTAGATTTCTGTGAGGTCATCGGGAAAATCTCTTGATGTTCCTCCTCGACGCTGTCTACCACCCTTCCTTACTGATTTCTCTGTAGCCATGAAGTTCAAACTGAATGGCTTCAATATGTTCAAAGGCTTCAAAGGCTTTCGCTTGCTGGTCAGACATGAACTGGCTTCGGGAGATTCAATGTGTTGTTGTAAGAACTCTGCAAACGAATGCAGACTATGAGAACCTAGGGATTCTCCCACGGACATCTACTTGTGACAGCATTAGAGATGCGAGGGAAGGGGAAGAGGTCATATGCATTCTCAGAAGATTTTGAAGATAAATCAGTTTGAAGACATTGACCTCATGTTGCGAAGACATTCACTTATATGTTGAGAGTCGGTTCCAGATTTGTACGAATCCGTGAATAAGTACAAGTGAAGAATCTAACTAGATGTGAAGCTTAAGTGAATATACTAGGCAGTATGAGATGCAGACAGAATAGATCTAACTTTGTAGAGACAGAAACCAATTTTGGTAAATTGGATGAATCATTAAGGATCAAAATGATGGTAAAAATAGAGTTATATTTACCACACGAAGAACTGCTAGATGGGGAGAATTTGGAGACCGAGCAGTCCAGTCCACCGTGCCCTAACTTGGCAACGGAGGACACCTACGGCGGCGGCGGAGAGGACGATGCCCGCGGCCGGCGTGAGGACGGCGTCGGAGAAGTCGCGGCAGCTAAGCGCTTCATCGCCGGCGTCGTCGAGAGCTAGCGTGGCGCTAGGGTTTTGACGGGGTGGAGAGGTGGAAGAAGGTTTTCTTGACCGCAGGGGACACGTATTTATAAGTAGGTGTGCGACACAACGCAATTACGCAGGTGCCCCTATCTGTTCACATCCGTGGGACACGTGGCAAGCATGCAACATACTCAGAGTTGTCCCACGTTCTCACACCCGCCAAGTTTGTCGGATGGTTGTTCCGGCTTCTCCGGATATCGACAATAAAGATGAATCATTTAAATAGGACTTGATGTTTGTCTCTGTGTCTTCTGCTGACAAGGATGCAGAGAAGACATTCGACAGTTTCAACAGAACGCATATGATTTGGACAGATAGAGTTTGAGATAGTAAGCATAGAGAGATTAGGGTCCGATCACATTCACTTAGTTCAAAAGATTCAACAGTGAAGACATAGCTATAAGTGAATGTTGTAGAGGACAGAATACTAGCATATATATATATATATATATGAGAAAGCAATCAACTCAGCACAGTGAAGTAAATCATGAAGATAAGTTGAAAGTTGAAGACAAATCGATATGCGAAGATATTCAACAATAACGCCATGAGTGAAACACTTCAAACCAAGAAATTTGGTGGTGGCGTTACCCACCGTATAGGAAGTATTAGACCCAGACACGGCACACAATTATCGTGGCGCTCCGAAGTCAAATTCCATGTTAATGTATTCACACTCAGAATGTAAGTCTTCATTGATTGAAGATATACTGTACTTTGTGTGTTGCACATCTAAGTCATCAACATGCATAAGTGTTAGGATGTGTGCCTGATCACAGGACATTTGAGGATTCCAAGATATTTAGCTCACACCGTAACTTGCAAAACCTTTTCTCATCCAAGGGCTTTGTGAAGATATCTGTCAGTTTCTCTTCAGTGTTGACGTGAATGATGTCAATATCTTTCTTCATGACATGATCTCTGAGAAAATGATGACGAATTTCAATGTGCTTTGTCTTCGAGTGCTGGACTGGATTGTTGGCGATCTTGATGGCGCTTTCATTATCGCAGAAGAGAGGGACTTGCTTCAGATTGATGCCATAGTCCTTGAGAGTTTGCTTCATCCATAGAAGCTGAGCACAACAAGACCCAGCAGCAATATATTCAGATTCAGCAGTTGAGAGTGATACACAGTTTTGCTTCTTTGAAGACCAACAGACAAGTGATCGTCCCATAAAGTGACATGTTCCTGATGTTGACTTGCGATCCACCTTGTCACCAGCATAATCAGCATCCGAGAATCCAACTAGATCAAACCTTGAGCCCTTTGGATACCATAATCCGAGTGTTGGGGTGTAAGCCAAATATTTAAGAATTCGCTTCACAGCTAAGTGATGTGATTCCTTTGGTGCCGCTTGGAATCGAGCACACATGCAAACACTAAGCATAATATCTGGCCTAGATGCACATAGGTAAAGTAAAGAACCAATCATGGAGTGGTATACCTTTTGATCGAACTCTTTACCATTGTCGTCGGGACCAAGATGATGTTTGGCTGGCATTGGCGTCGTGTAACCTTTGCAATCTTGCATGCCGAACTTCTTCAGGCAGTCTTTGAGATATTTTTCTTGAGATATGAAGATGCCATTTCTTTGCTGACGAATTTGAAGACCAAGGAAGAACTTCAGCTCACCCATCATGGACATCTGATATTGCTCTTGCATCATGTATCCAAACTCATCACTATACTTCTGGTTGGTGCAGCCGAAGATTATGGCATCCACATATATTTGGCACACAAACAGTTCACCATCACATGTCTTCGTGAATAGTGTGGGATCTAGGGATCCTGGTTTGAAGCCTTTGCTCTTCAGGAAGTCTTTGATTGTATCATACCAAGCGCGAGGAGCTTGTTTGAGGCCATACAGTGCTTTGTTTAGTTTGTACACCATATCAGGATATTTTGGATCTTCAAAGCCAGGTAGTTGAGCAACATACACTTCTTCTTCAATCTTGCCATTGAGGAAAGCACTTTTCACATCCATTTGATATAGCAAGAGTTGTGGTGATTAGCATAGGCTAGCAGTATGCGAATAGCTTCAAGCCTCGCCACAGGAGCAAATGTTTCATCGAAGTCAATTCCTTCAACTTGAGTATATCCTTGTGCTACTAGACGAGCTTTGTTTCGGATGACTTGACCATGCTCATCTTGCTTGTTCCGATATATCCATTTAGTGCCAATAATGTTATGCTTGCGAGGGTCAGGGCGCTTGACAAGTTCCCAAACATTATTCAGCTTGAACTGTTGAAGTTCTTCTTGCATGGCTTGAATCCATTCAGGTTCCATAAAGGCTTCAACAACTTTCTTGGGTTCAGATATTGATACAAATGAAAAATGCCCACAGAAATTTGCTAACTGTGTTGCTCTTGAGTGAGTAAGCAGACCAGGTGCGTTGATGCTATCAATTATCTTCTCAATTTGTACTTCATTTGCAACACGAGGATGAACTGGACGAAGCCCTTGCTCATGCTGATCATTGTCATCGTTGGGAGAATTGTCTTCGGTCTGAGCATTGTCTTCAGGTTGGTTTGGTGCAGAAATGATAAGTTCCTCTTCAGGCAGTGCTTCAGAGGGCATGATTTCACCAGTTCCCATCAGCTTGATTGATTCACAGTAAGGAGCTTCATCTAGTGTGCTTGGCAGGAGCTCTCGTTGTGAACCATTGGTTTCATGAAATCGCACATCCACTGTTTCAACGATTTTGTAGTGGAAGAGGTTGAAGACTCTGTAAGAGTGGGAATCTTTTCCATATCCGAGCATGAAGCCTTTGTGAGCTTTGGGTTCAAATTTTGACTTGTGATGGGGATCCTTGATCCAGCACCTAGCACCAAAGACTCTGAAGTAGCTGACATTTGGCTTCTTGCCAGTAAGGAGCTCATAGGATGTTTTGCCCAGAAGCTTATGGATGTAGACACGGTTGATGATGTGACAAGTTGTATCAATAGCTTCAGGCCAGTATTTTCTTGGTGTCTTGTACTCGTCGAGCATTGTTCGAGCCATCTCAATGAGGGTTCTGTTCTTGCGTTCAACAATGCCATTTTGCTGAGGTGTGTATGGAGCAGAAAATTCATGAGTGATTCCCATTGTATCCAGATAAAGATCAAGCCCGTTGTTCTTGAATTCAGTGCCGTTATCACTTCTGATATGCTTGATCTTGACGCCATAATTGTTCATTGCTCGATTGGCGAATCGTCTGAAAACATCTTGTACTTCAGTCTTGTAGAGAATTATGTGCACCCATGTGTATCTTGAGTAGTCATCAACAATAACGAAGCCATAGAGACACGCCATTGTTGTGAGGGTGGAGTAGTGAGTAGGACCAAATAAGTCCATGTGCAACAGCTCGAAGGGTTGAGATGTCATCATGATTTTCTTCGAGGGGTGCTTGGCCCTCGTCACCTTTCCAGCTTCGCAGGCACCACACAGATGAACTTGACACCTTCGATGCCTATGACATGCTTCTTCTTGACGAGTGTGTGTAAGTTCCTCATGCCAGCATGCCCCATCCTTCGATGCCAGAGCCAGCACTCTGAAGCTTTTGCAAGAAGACATACGGCAAGCTGTGGACTTACTGAGAAATCTACCATGTATAGATCACCTTTCCTATACCCTTCAAAGACTAGAGACTTGTCAGATTCCATTAGTACAAGGCAACGATATTTTCCAAATATCACAATCATGTTTAAGTCACAAAGCATTGAGACAGACATTAAGTTGAACCCAAGGGATTCAACAAGCATCACTTTATCCATGTGTTGATCCTTTGAGATTGCAACTCTACCTAGACCCAATACCTTGCCTTTACCAGTGTCAGCAAATGTGATTTGACTCTTGTCGGATGGACGTAAGGTTGAGTCCATGAGAAGATTTCGATCACCAGTCATATGATTAGTGCATCCGCTGTCCATAATCCATTCTGAAGCACGAGGTGTCATACCCTATAGTGCAGTTAGGAGGATAGGCTTCACAAGGTATGTTGTGAAGCATAAGCAGTTAATGCACACTTGGATTATCACAGCATAGATGAAAGTTAGCACACAGTATGACTGGTAAGCGATTCATATGTGGAATACATAGTAAGTCAATTTATCATGCGTCCCTTTGTGTTTTAGGTCCCCAGCAATAATATCAGACGACTTTGATTGCTGGCTGGAGACCATGTTCTGCAAAAGAGAGTTAGTTCTTCTTCACCACCCACATCTTCAGGGATGGCTTAGAAGCAATGAGTCTAAGTGCAGCATCTGAGAATTTCGGCTTTGAAGCCCTAGCAAATAGTCTTGCAGGAGATGAATGATACTCATATGAATAAGCAGAAAAGTTCTTAGTCCTATGAACATGGCGGTTTGAGGACACACGTTCATATTCATAAGTTTGAATACTATTTCCCTGCAAAACATTGGCGTTAGGGTGACTCAAGTGAGTCTTGTATTCATATGAAGCCGTTGGACCATATGATGCCTTTGGTCTGGGGTTTGTCTTCTTCCCTGGTGGTGTCATGATGACATTCACAGGAAGATTTTCAAGACAGCGTTTGGGAACCCAGATCTTCTTCATTGGGGGTCCATTCCTGCAGTTAGTACCAATATACCTGGCAAACACTTCACCGTTCAGATTTTTGAACAGTCTATAGTTTGCATCAAAGGATTCATCAATGATAACAGGATTAGTACAGGTAAAGCCAGATAAAGTGGATGGATCCACTGAAGGTTCCTTTGCAGCAACCCATGTGGTTTTGGGATACTGCTCAGGCTTCCAGTAGGAACCATCAGCATTCATTTTCCTCTCGAACCCAACACCCTCTTTCCTAGGGTTTCGGTTCAGAATCTGCTTTTTGAGGACATCGCACAGTGTCTGATGCCCTTTCAGACTTTTGTACATCCCTGTTTCAAGCAATGTCTTCAACCTAGCATTTTCATCAGCAATAGTAGTGGCATCCTCAGTAGAGGGGTTAGTTACCACATCAGTAGTTGAAGACAGAGCAACAGTAGCAGCAGTGGAACATTCAGCAATAGAGGCGGCGTTATCACACTCAATCATTTTAAAAATTCATCCTGAGCAACGCTAATTTGTTGAGCAAGTATTGAATCGTGCTTCCTCAGAAGATCTTCATAATTCACCCTTATCTTTTCAAGATCTTGCTCTCTTTGAAGACATTCAGAAGAAAGTTTCTCATGATCAGACAAGAGAGCATTATGTTGATCTTGAAGGGCGTCAAACTTGGAATGAAGTCTCTGAAGACTCTCAGCCAAAGCTTTTGACTGATCCATTTCTTCGCCCAACATATCATCGCTCTTACTAAGCATGTTTTGAATCTTTTCCAAAGCTCTTTGTTGTTTAGTGGCAAGGGAAGCAAGTTTGACATAGCTGGGGCCAAATTCATCACCTGATTCATCATCACTAGTTTCAGAGAGATAGCATTCAGTTACCTTAGCACCCCCTGCCATGAGGCATGGTGAAGATGAAGACGATTCAGGTGGAAAGGTCATCTCTTTAAGAGACTCCTTGTAGTCATCAAGCCAAGGATCATGATGATTAAGATGACTTTCATAGACCTCAGAAAGCCGGTCCCATATTAGTTTCGCGTGATTGAGGTGCATGACGTTCCTGAACTGATTTCGGGACAGGCAGGAGCAGATGACATCCTTCGCTGTGAGGTTCAGTAGAGTGTACTTGCGAATGTCATCAGCCTCTGCCATCTTGCATAGATCGGTAAGACCAATCTCGGTGACGGTCCACAGTTCGCTGTCCATAGCCATGAGTCGCTTCTTCATCATGGCTTTCCACCGAGGATATTCATGACCGTCAAAGGTGGGGCAAGATACATTCCTCAATCCTACAGTCGACATAGCTAAACTCCAGGTGGTTAAACCGAATCACACAGAACAAGGGAGTACCTTGCTCTGATACCAATTGAAAGTGCTAGTTATCGACTAGAGGGGGGGGTGAATAGGCAATTTTTATCAAAGTCTTCAAAACGTGGAAGTTTCAAAGACAAATAATAGAAATGACCTAATTGATATGCAGCAGAAGATAAACTACAACAAGCAAGTCATAGTCAAGTATGCAATATCATTAACGTACGAAGACTAATAGCAGCTAGGTAGTAAGGATCAGGATGGAAGATAGTATGAAGCCAATCAACAATAGTAGTCAAACACTGAAGTCAAACAGATAAGACAGATAGGCAATGACTTCATAAAGACAAACTCAAAGTAAAGGAGGGAAGGGATGGAACCAGTCACTTGTTGAAGACACAGGATTTGTTGGACCAGTTCCAGTTGCTGTGACAACTGTACATCTGGTTAGGGAGGCTGAGATTCAAATCAGAAGACCATGTCTTCACCTTATTCCCCTTGAGCTAAGGACACTTAGTCCTCGCCCAATCACTCTGGTAAGTCTTCAAGGTAGACTTACGAACCTTCACAGACTTTGTTCACCCGGCAATCCACAATGACTCTTGGATGCTCAGAATGCGACGCCTAACCGGCTAGAGGATACACAGTCCTCAAGTGTAATAAGTCTTCAGGTCACACAGACAGAAAGACTTCAGTGATGCCTAACACTCTTTGGCTCTGGGTGTTTGGGCTTTGTCCTCGCAAGGATTTCTCTCTCAAAGGCTTCGAGGTGGGTTGCTCTCAAATGACAAAAGCCGTAAACTAACTCTGAGCAGCCACCAATTTATGGTGTAGGGGGTGGGCTATTTATAGCCACAAGGCAGCCTGACCTGATATGTCCGAAATGACCCTGGGTCACTAAGGAACTGACACGTGTTCCAACGGTCAGATTTCAAACACACACGGCAACTTTACTTGGGCTACAAGCAAAGTTGACTCATCCAGCTCTGGATAAGATTTGCTCTCATTGTCTTCGTTCGAAGACATAGGATTTGGGTTGAGCATCACTTCAGTCACTCTGACTTAGTTCACTTGGACCCCACTTAACAGTACGGTGGTTCCTATGACTCAACACAGAAGAAAAGGAAACAACGAAACAACTCAGTCTTCGCGCTCCATAGTCTTCACTCAATGTCTTCTCATGTCATAGTCTTCAATGTGAATCTCTTCACACACCACCGTTGTCTTCAATGTCTTCATACATTTTTAGGGGTCATCTCCGGTAGGTAAACCGAATCAATGAGGGACACTACCTGCATTATCCTGCAATTCTCACAAACGCATTAGTCCCTCAACCAACTTTGTCATCAATACTCCAAAACCAACTAGGGGTGGCACTAGATGCACTTAAAACGGTTGCAGGGAACTGCACATGGCATACTCAGATCGACGCAGCGACTTTGACAAAGCAAACTTGGTAGTGCTACAACACCTAGACGAGGTAGATCCTTTCGTGGCACTGCACAAAGAAATTATCGCAAAGAAGTATCGTGACCGGGGGCTATGCAGGATGGACGCCGAAGTTACTAGAGAGCACAACTCCACTTTCCTGCATTGGTTCAAAGAGCATATTATTGCTAATCCCCCGGAGGAGGGCTCTAAGGATGGATTGCTCATATACGCCTTAGCACATGGCCCCTCGCCCAACCTCGTAACCTATTAGGCATATGATATCAACGGATACACGTTCTACACGGAGGCCAAAGATATGGACAATGATGATCAGAACTCAGGGGTGACGATGGAATGCATGACCGGCAGCGACAACGGCGCAACTGAACGATTTTATGGAAGGGTCGAGGAGATCTGGGAGCTTGACTACTCTGGACTGCACAACACGACGATGTTCCGTGTCAGATTGGCTAAGAATGTCGAAAGAGAAAGCCGGATTTTCACTACCATGACTATACCCGACGCCAAGAGCGCTACCGTGAACGCTATCGCAAAAAAGGAGCCATGGGTACACGCTAAGCACGTGACACAATGCTTCTTCATAACTGACCCGCGGAATCCCAGCCGTGTTGTCGTGAGGAGAGGCAAAAGGAACATCATTGGAATGGATGGAGTCGCCAACGAGGAAGACTATGATCAGTACGGCAACCCAATGAGGGAAGAAGCTGACTCAAAAACGAAAACGTCGGCACTGAGGAAACTTATGTTATCGGTCAAATGATGTAATATATATGTTCCTATTTTGTATACACACTTATCCATTATTATGCATGGGTCCAATGATGTGTAATGTATATGTTCCTATTTTGCATACATATTTAACCGTCAAATGATGCAATATATATCGCCCTCCCTTCGTTCACTGCCCTCAGGAAATAAAAGTGGGATAAAATAAAGGAAAAGAAAAAGGAAAACTGGCAGCAGCGAAGGTAGTAGCAGCGCGTTTTGCCTAAACCGCTACAGATACTAAAGTTAGTAGAAGCGAATTTCGTATAAAGTGCTACAGCTACTGAAGGTAGTAACAGCGCGTTTTGTACAAATGCGCTACTGCTACGTCCACTTCACCCAAAATTCTCACCCGCCCTGCTTCATCCCGCCTTTTCCCCCCAAATCCCCACTCTCCCCCGTCGCACCGCCGCGCCCGACCCGGCCCCGGTGCTCGCCCCCGACTCCGGCGCCGGCGCTAGCCCCCGACCCCAGCGCTCGCCCCCGACCCGGCCCTCGCCCCCGACCCCGACCCCGGCGCTCGCCCCCGACCCGGCCCTCGCCCCCGACCCCGGCGCGCTCGCCCCCG
>NC_041389.1:698883585-698889662 GCF_002162155.2 Triticum dicoccoides | reverse complement strand
CCGTCGGCCCTCGCCTCCCTCCTCTTCCCTCCCGGCCGTCGTCGGGCCTACCTCCTCGCCCCTGCACCCTCTATAAACCCCCCCTCTCTCTCTGCTAGGGTTCTTCGGTTAATTTACTTAGGTTTAGTTAGGGCAGTATGTTAATTAGGTTATCTATTTAGTTATGAATTTAGCGAGGTTTCAAAATTTGAACTAGACATGTGATATGTGCAAATTTGAATTGGACATGTGATATGTGCATATGTCATGTTTTGGACATGTCATGTTTGGAAAATGATCCGAGTGGCCTATGTTACGCCGGAATGTTGATTCATTTCCGTTTCGGTGAATTTCAGGCGCTCGATATGTCCATTTTTTAGCAAAGGTCATCCCGAAATTTCCCGTGAATAAAGGCATGATTTTGTGCTACATAGTTGGCATATCGAGTGCTGGCACATAGATTTCTTTTTATGTCATTTCTCATTTATTCATAATTTTAGAAATAAATGAGGACACTTTGAAGGAAATATGCCCTAGAGGCAATAATAAAGTTATTATTTATTTCCTTATAATCATGATAAATGTTTATTATTCATGCTAGAATTGTATTTTCCGGAAACATAATACATGTGTGAATACATAGACAAACAGAGTGTCACTAGTATGCCTCTACTTGACTAGCTCGTTAATCAAAGATGGTTATGTTTCCTAACCATGAACAATGAGTTGTTATTTGATTAACGAGGTCACATCATTAGTAGAATGATCTGATTGACATGACCCATTCCATTAGCTTAGCACCTGATCGTTTAGTATGTTGCTATTGCTTTCTTCATGACTTATACATGTTCCTATGACTATGAGATTATGCAACTCCCGTTTACCGGAGGAACACTTTGGGTACTACCAAACGTCACAACGTAAATGGGTGATTATAAAGGAGTACTACAGGTGTCTCCAATGGTCGATGTTGGGTTGGCGTATTTCGAGATTAGGATTTGTCACTCCGATTGTCGGAGAGGTATCTCTGGGCCTTCTCGGTAATACACATCACATAAGCCTTGCAAGCATTACAACTAATATGTTAGTTGTGAGATGATGTATTACGGAACGAGTAAAGAGACTTGCCGGTAACGAGATTGAACTAGGTATTGGATACCGACGATCGAATCTCGGGCAAGTAACATACCGATGACAAAGGGAACAACGTATGTTGTTATGCGGTCTGACCGATAAAGATCTTCGTAGAATATGTAGGAGCCAATATGGGCATCCAGGTCCCGCTATTGGTTATTGATCGGAGACGTGTCTCGGTCATGTCTACATTGTTCTCGAACCCGTAGGGTCCGCACGCTTAAGGTTACGATGACAGTTATATTATGAGTTTACATGTTTTGATGTACCGAAGGAGTTCGGAGTCCCGGATGAGATCGGGGACATGACGAGGAGTCTCGAAATGGTCGAGACGTAAAGATTCATATATTGGATGATATGGTTAGGCCAAGGGGTCAAGCCCATGAGGCTTTAGGTCGGTGCAAAAGGAGTTTTGCGGAGGCCAGGGGGCCAAACGCCGGAGACCCTGGCGTCTGGGCCAGACGCCAAGGATTGTGGCGTTTTGTCCTGGAGTCCGAGTGGGACTCTTGCCTTTCAGGCAAAACCGACTTTGAGGAGGCTTTTGCTCCAAGTTTCGACCCCGGGGCTCAACATATAAATAGAGGGGCAGGGCTAGCACCAAAGGTACAACAAGTTGATCCACGTGATCTATTCCTTAGCCGTGTGCGGCGCCCCCAGCCACCATATTCCTCGATAATACTGTAGCGGAGTTTAGGCGAAGCCCTGCTGCTGTAGTTCATCAAGATCGTCACCACGCCGTCGTGCTGACGGAACTCTTCCCCGACACTTTGCTGGATCGGAGTCCGGGGATCGTCATCGAGCTGAACGTGTGCTCGAACTCGGAGGTGCCGTAGTTTCGGTGCTTGATCGGTTGGATCGGGAAGACGTACGACTACTTCCTCTATGTTGCGTCAACGCTTCCGCAGTCGGTCTGCGTGGGTACGTAGACAACACTCTCTCCTCTCGTTGCTATGCATCACATGATCTTGCGTGTGCGTAGGAAATTTTTTGAAATTACTACGAAACCCAACAGTGGCATCCGAGCCTAGGTTATTTATGTTGATGTTATATGCACGAGTAGAACACAAGTGAGTTGTGGACGATACAAGTCATACTGCCTACCAGCATGTTATACTTTGGTTCGGCGGTATTGTTGGACAAGACGACCCAGACCAACCTTACGCGTACGCTTACGCGAGACCGGTTCCCTCGACGTGCTTTGCACAGAGATGGCTTGCGGGCGACTGCCTCTCCAACTTTAGTTGAACCAAGTATGGCTACGCCCGGTCCTTGCGAAGGTTAAAACGGAGTCTATTTGACAAACTATCGTTGTGGTTTTGATGCGTAGGTGAGATTGGTTCTTACTTAAGCCCGTAGCAGCCACGTAAAACATGCAACAACAAAGTAGAGGACGTCTAACTTGTTTTTGCAGGGCATGTTGTGATGTGATATGGTCAAAGCATGATGCTGAATTTTATTGTATGAGATGATCATGTTTTGTAACCGATTTATCGGCAACTGGCAGGAGCCATATGGTTGTCGCTTTATTGTATGCAATGCAATCGCGATGTAATGCTTTACTTTATTACTAAACGGTAGTGATAGTCGTGGAAGCATAAGATTGGCGAGACGACAACGATGCTACGATGGAGATCAAGGTGTCGCGCCGGTGACGATGGTGATCATGACGGTGCTTCGGAGATGGAGATCACAAGCACAAGATGATGATGGCCATATCATATCACTTATATTGATTGCATGTGATGTTTATCTTTTTATGCATCTTATCTTGCTTTGATTGACGGTAGCATTATAAGATGATCTCTCACTAAATTATCAAGAAGTGTTCTCCCTGAGTATGCACCGTTGCGAAAGTTCTTCGTGCTGAGACACCACGTGATGATCGGGTGTGATAGGCTCTACGTTCAAATACAACAGGTGCAAAACAGTTGCACACGCGGAATACTCAGGTTATACTTGACGAGCCAAGCATATACAGATATGGCCTCGGAACACGGAGACCGAAAGGTCGAGCGTGAATCATATAGTAGATATGATCAACATAATGATGTTCACTGATGAAACTACTCCATCTCACGTGATGATCGGACATGGTTTAGTTGATTTGGATCACGTGATCACTTAGAGGATTAGAGGGATGTCTATCTAAGTGGGAGTTCTTAAGTAATATGATTAATTGAACTAAATTTATCATGAACTTAGTACCTGATAGTATCTTGCTTATTTATGTTGATTGTAGATAGATGGCTCGTGCTGTTGTTCCGTTGAATTTTAATGCGTTCCTTGAGAAAGCAAAGTTGAAAGATGATGGTAGCAATTACACGGACTGGGTCCGTAACTTGAGGATTATCCTCATTGCTGCACAGAAGAATTACGTCCTGGAAGCACCGCTGGGTGCCAGGCCTGCTGCTGGAGCAACGCCGGATGTTATGAACGTCTGGCAGAGCAAAGCTGATGACTACTCGATAGTTCAGTGTGCCATGCTTTACGGCTTAGAATCGGGACTTCAACGACGTTTTGAACGTCATGGAGCATATGAGATGTTCCAGGAGTTGAAGTTAATATTTCAAGCAAATGCCCGGATTGAGAGATATGAAGTCTCCAATAAGTTCTATAGCTGCAAGATGGAAGAGAACAGTTCTGTCAGTGAGCATATACTCAAAATGTCTGGGTATAATAATCACTTGATTCAATTGGGAGTTAATCTTCCGGATGATTGCGTCATTGACAGAATTCTCCAATCACTGCCACCAAGCTACAAGAGCTTCGTGATGAACTATAATATGCAAGGGATGAACAAGACTATTCCCGAGCTCTTCGCAATGCTGAAAGCTGCGGAGGTAGAAATCAAGAAGGAGCATCAAGTGTTGATGGTTAACAAGACCACTAGTTTCAAGAAAAAGGGCAAAGGGAAAAAAAGGGGAACTTCAAAAAGAACGGCAAGCAAGTTGCTGCTCAAGAGAAGAAACCCAAGTCTAAACCTAAGCCTGAAACTGAGTGCTTCTACTGCAAGCAGACTGGTCACTGGAAGCGGAACTGCCCCAAGTATTTGGCGGATAAGAAGGATGGCAAGGTGAACAAAGGTATATGTGATATACATGTTATTGATGTGTACCTTACCAATGCTCGCAGTAGCACCTGGGTATTTGATACTGGTTCTGTTGCTAATATTTGCAACTCGAAACAGGGACTACAGAATAAGCGGGCACTGGCAAAGGACGAGGTGACGATGCGCGTGGGAAACGGTTCCAAAGTCGATGTGATCGCGGTCGGCACGCTACCTCTACATCTACCTTCGGGATTAATATTAGACCTAAATAATTGTTATTTGGTACCAGCGTTGAGCATGAACATTATATCTGGATCTTGTTTAATGCGAGACGGTTATTCATTTAAATCAGAGAATAATTGTTGTTCTATTTATATGAGTAATATCTTTTATGGTCATGCACCCTTGAAGAGTGGTCTATTCTTACTAAATCTCGATAGTAGTAATACACATATTCATAATGTTGAAACCAAAAGATACAGAGTTGATAATGAAAGTGCAACTTATTTGTGGCACTGTCGTTTAGGTCATATCGGTGTAAAACGCATGAAGAAACTCCATACTAATGGACTTTTGGAACCACTTGATTATGAATCACTTGGTACTTGCGAACCGTGCCTCATGGGCAAGATGACTAAAACACCATTCTCCGGTACTATGGAGAGAGCAACAGATTTGTTGGAAATCATACATACCGATGTATGTGGTCCAATGAATATTGAGGCTCGTGGCGGATATCGTTATTTTCTCACCTTCACAAATGATTTGAGCAGATATGGATATATCTACTTAATGAAGCATAAGTCTGAAACATTTGAAAAGTTCAAAGAATTTCAGAGTGAAGTTGAAAATCATCGTAACAAGAAAATAAAGTTTCTACGATCTGATCGTGGAGGAGAATATTTGAGTTACGAGTTTGGTGTACATTTGAAAAACTGTGGAATAGTTTCGCAACTCACGCCCCCCGGAACACCACAGCGTAATGGTGTGTCCGAACGTCGTAATCGTACTTTACTAGATATGGTACGATCTATGATGTCTCTTACTGATTTACCGCTATCATTTTGGGGATATGCTTTAGAGACGGCCGCATTCACGTTAAATAGGGCACCATCAAAATCCGTTGAGACGACGCCTTATGAACTGTGGTTTGGCAAGAAACCAAAGTTGTCGTTTCTTAAAGTTTGGGGCTGCGATGCTTATGTGAAAAAGCTTCAACCTGATAAGCTCGAACCCAAATCGGAGAAATGTGTATTCATAGGATACCCAAAGGAAACTGTTGGGTACACCTTCTATCACAGATCCGAAGGCAAAACATTTGTTGCTAAGAATGGATCATTTCTAGAGAAGGAGTTTCTCTCGAAAGAAGTGAGTGGGAAGAAAGTAGAACTTGACGAGGTAACTGTACCTGCTCCCTTACTGGAAAGTAGTTCATCACAGAAAAATGTTTCAGTGACACCTACACCAGTTAGTGAGGAAGCCAATGATAATGATCATGAAACTTCAGATCAAGATACTACTGAACCACGTAGATCAACCAGAGTAAGATCCGCGCCAGAGTGGTACGGAAATCCTGTTCTGGAAGTCATGCTACTAGATCATGATGAACCTACGAACTATGAAGAAGCGATGGTGAGCCCAGATTCCGCAAAGTGGCTAGAAGCCATGAAATCTGAGATGGGATCCATGTATGAGAACAAAGTATGGACTTTGGTTGACTTGCCCGATGATCGGCAAGCGATTGAGAATAAATGGATCTTTAAGAAGAAGACTGACGCTGATGGTAATGTTACTGTCTACAAAGCTCGACTTGTCGCAAAAGGTTTTCGGCAAGTTCAAGGAATTGACTACGATGAGACCTTCTCACCCGTAGCGATGCTTAAGTCCGTCCGAATCATGTTAGCAATTGCCGCAT
>NC_041389.1:698871239-698873675 GCF_002162155.2 Triticum dicoccoides | reverse complement strand
GATGTGATCACGGACATGACGAGGAGTCTCGAAATGGTCGAGACGTAAAGATTGATATATTGGAAGCCTATGTTTGGACATCGGAAGTGTTCCGGGTGAAATCGGGATTTTACCGGGTTACCGGGAGGTTACCGGAACCCCCCGGGAACCACATGGGCCTTCATGGGCCTTAGTGGAAAGGAGAAAGGGGCAGCCCAAGGGGGCTGCGCGCCTCCCCCCTTCTCCTAGTCCTATTAGGACTAGGAGAGGTGGCCGGCCACCCCTCTCCCTCTTTCCCCCTTGGGAATCCTAGTTGGAATAGGATTGGAGGGGATTCCTACTCCCGGTAGGAGTAGGACTCCTCCTGCGCCTCCTCCTCCTGGCCGGCGCACCCTCCCCCCTTGGCTCCTTTATATACTGAGGCAGGGGCACCTCTAAACACACAAGTTGACACAAGTTGATCCACGTGATCGATTCCTTAGCCGTGTGCGGTGCCCCCTGCCACCATATTCCTCGATAATACTGTAGCGGAGTTTAGGCGAAGCCCTGCTACTGTAGTTCATCAAGATCATCACCACGCCGTCGTGCTGACGGAACTCTTCCCCGACACTTTGCTGGATCGGAGTCCGGGGATCGTCATCGAGCTGAACGTGTGCTCGAACTCGGAGGTGCCGTAGTTTCGGTGCTTGATCGGTTGGATCGTGAAGACGTACGACTACTTCCTCTACGTCGTGACATCGCTTCCGCAGTCGGTCTGCGTAGGGTACGTAGACAATACTCTCCCCCTCGTTGCTATGCATCACATGATCCTGTGTGCGCGTAGAAATTTTTTTGAAATTACTACGAAACCCAACACACTTAATCATAGGAAACATGTCGAACAACGAAGAAACTGGGCCTTCTGACCAAGATGCAGACGAGATGGATTATGAGGGTGAACAAGAGTACCTTGACTATTTGACTGCTAAGCAAGGTTTGCAGGTCGGCCTCGATGATGGTATTGACGGCGACGTCGACACCGACAGCGCCGACACCGATGGCGGCACCAAGACCGGTGGGGAAGGTACCGGCGGGGAAGGTACCGACAAGGAAGGTAACGGTCCCGATGCCGCTACCGAAAAGAGAAAGCATAAGAAGCAGAGGATACGAAAACCTAACAAACTAGGGATTGGACGACTTGTGATCACAAAGATGGCACCTGGCAAGTTTGAGCCGTTAGAGCCGGAAGAACCTCACAAGTGCTATGGGAACCAAGTAGGATGCATCCTACGGGAATGCGCGAGCATCAACGACGATGACTTAAGGAGTAAAGAACATTTGACGCAATTGCTCCTAACGAAGTTGCACAAGAGATTCAAGTTCCCCGACCGGGATGATAACACAAAACAACCGTGGGATGATCCGAAGATGAAAAAGATTAACAATCACGCCATGGGCATGTTCAGCAATGATTTGGCCTCCTGGAAAGGGAGGGTGAAACGAGCTATTGAGGCTGATGAACTCCTGTCCAAGATTCTAGAGGAAAATCCGACACTTACGGAAGAGGAGTTCGAAAAGTTCAAGGACACTTGCGCTACCGAGGCAGCCAAGGCTAAGGCTGCGGAATTCAAGAGCCTTCAGCAAAGGAACACGGGGAAGCATCGCCTCAGAAGCCGTGGCTACCTCGGTAAAAGGCCCATATGGGATAAGGAGGACGCGGAACGTGAAGCCGCGGGTCTCCCAGACCCCTTCGCGAAGTTCACCAACCCCTTGGAGCATGACTTCATCAGGGCCCGCTACAAGTGGGACAAGGAGAAAAAGGTTTTTTACACGGACAATATCACGAGGAAATTGATTAGACTACTGGAGAAGCAACCAGCTTGCAGCCGAAAGCCCTACTTCTCCGATGAGGCCCAAGTGGGACACCCCTCTCAACCGGGCCTTGAACGAACTTAAGGGACTCCCTTTGGATCAGCGGCCGCAATATGGTCGTGTGCACGGCGCTGGAGACGACGCCATGTGGAAGGTGTTTTACAACGAGGGCCCAGAGGCCAAGAAGCTGAAAAAGAAGTTTAGTCATGCGGACATCGATGCGAAGGTGAAGCTTGCGTTCGAGAAAAAAGCAGCTGAGGACGCGAAAAAAGCAGCCTAGGACAAATATGAGTTGCTACAACAGGCAGTCAATGCCGCTGTAACTGCCTGCAGAAATGATTTCGCTACTAACTTGGTTCCAGTTATCATCAACTGGGTGAAGGAAAATCCAGACAAGACGGTACATGTTCCCGATGTCCAGTTTCGTCGGGAGCAACTCCATGAACAACAACACCATCGCACCATCACTTGCTCACGCAACCAGGCCTCCTCTCGCAGCCGCTCCCGCTCATAGCAGCACGTACTCAGTCTTAGGCGTGCTAGGTGGGCCTTTGTCTTTGGCTGAGCTCGACGCCGTCACGGTAATTACATGTCGCACCAACATAT
>NC_041389.1:698849781-698870897 GCF_002162155.2 Triticum dicoccoides | reverse complement strand
CATTTTTGTTGCCTTTCGGTTGTTTTACGCCACAGACATATGTGTTTGCAGGCGAAAGAAACTATGTGCACCATACTCTACTTGATCAAAGGCCAGAAGGTGGACGTGGGAAAGGGGATGATAATGGACCCCTCTCAACGCACGTTCCACAACCAGCCGATCCCCGCTGGGCACTTCAGGGTTAGCTTGACCAGTGTGAAATTGGGGCACGAGGATTTGCCTCCTCCAGTACAGCATGTGGAAGCGGACGACGAGACCCCGCCGCGGATTGGAAGCTGCAAGAATTGGGTGCTGCTATGGCCGAAGAATCTTATTCGTCTGGAGCCGGCCGAGAGCACACCAATAACCACACATCAACAAGCATGTGCGAAGACCACCACCCCGCCTACGCAATTACCAGCTCCTGTAGTGCCAGGTGAGAGCGGCGGACGACATGATGAAGGGGGTGCAATAGTACTGGCTGATGTAATTTCTCCTGTAGAACAGAGAATGGATGATGAGACGGAGGTCGACCCTATGGATTTCCTCAATACAAACGCGTATGACTGTGATATAGATATGATGAGTCAACCATATGACGAATTGGGCTACCAGCTTGCTAATGAGGATATGGATGATATGCCCGGGCAGGGTCGTACCATGGATTGCAAAAAGTCTCTCTTCATGAAATCCTCACAGGACACGCCTGAAGATGCCGCCTCAACATAGGCTCAACTAGCCGGGCGCGAGGGTCATATAGTACTTAGCCCGGGAACACTGGTGCAGGGGTTAAGGAAGGGTCTGGAAGGTGTGCCCAAGAAAAAGGAGAGGAAGAGATCGGGGAAGGTAACTGCCTCCAAACAAGCCAGAGCACATAGCAGCCAGACGATGCATTCTAAAGAGCGTGTACCCATGAAAAGTGCGGTCATGTTCCATCTCACGAGCGAGCCGATGCTACCGCCGAAACCGCTGGAGGCACTATCAGGGGATCTCAGGAGACTGCACGACCATGTGCTGTCGACTGAGAAAATCCTACTAGCCTCAAAGGATCCAGGATATCTGACATACGTGGCTCGTGTGCCTGAGGGGAAGTGCTACGTCGACACACGGCCCGCGGAGGTGTTCTTCCTGCGGTTTGACCATATCTTTGAGATGTTTCTAACAAGGCGGCTTGATTTTACTATCGTCCGCCTTTTTGCACTACATATGAGCTCCGTCATGAAGAGTGAAGGAGTCTCGCAAATCTGTGTGGCAGATCCGTACTACATGCACGAGTCTTTCTTGAGTCTCGGCGACTTTGAGCGTGAAACTGCTAGGGAGTACCTCCAAAACTTCATGGTACAGAATAAGGACCGGGAAATTGTCCTCGTGCCTTATCATCCAAAGTAAGTCAGTTCCGGACAACCCTTTCGTACATTTCAATCATTCCTTCTCTCTCATATGGGGAATAATTTGAGGTGTCTTTTCCCCGCAGCAATGGGCGCGCCGTCCTTATCGTTCTTTACCCGCAAGTCTCCCACGCCGTGTATTTTCACCCTTCCAGAGACTACGAGAAAAAAGACTACACCCACATAATGAATATTCTAGATGATGCTCTCCAAGGCTTCAGCTTTAGAGGTGGCCACGTGCAGATCAAGAAACAAAGGAACAAGAAGATGGGTTTCGCGCATAAAACTAACTTCTCCTACATCCATGTCCCAAAACCAAGCAAGAAGGATGGATTCTACATTGTCCATCTCATGATTCAGTTCAACACGGATCACCAAAAGCTTCGCATTAACAGCAGAAATGATGATCGTATCCACAAGTGGCTAGAATCTCATGGAGAAGCGGATTATAAACTTAGAGATGACTTCTTTCGCATCCAAAGCTACATTGCGATGATCATCATGAAAGAAGTCGTCGATGAGAAGGGGATGTTCCACCACGGCCCTATATCGCGAGCTGACGTCCGAACTCGCATAGGCATGCAACGTCTAGACCTCACGCCGTTCAAGAAGCTAGGGTTCGTCCTCGATGATATGGAAGGATGGAACTTCTAGTGATTTATGATGCCGATGATGATGATATGTGTCGGTTGAACTTGTATACTTTTTGTAGCGATGAAACTTTGTGATGTCCACGGTCCCTGCCGAACTTGCGTAACGCTACTTTGTTAGTTTGCGTACGATGACCTGTGTACCTCTAGTTAATTAATTTGCGTACTGTATGTTGCATCTAGTTGCTAACCCTTTCTTTTTCGGTGTTGCTCTAGTATATTTTGTTGCATATATATGATTGTACTTCCTCTTCATGAACATGCATCTCTAACGGGTACCTAGTTTCTTGATGGCGAGATGGAATTGCTATGTCATGTACAAAGGGAAGGTTCCGGGGGTGTACAACGAGTGGCATGAGTGTCAGGCGCAAGTGAATGGGTTCACGGACGCCAGCCATAAAGGCTTCAAAAGCAGACAAGAAGGAGAAGCTAGTTACTTGAGGTTCACGCTAGCGCGAGAGGGGACTCGTAACCGCCACCTCATGTACTACATAGTTCCGCTCTCACTCATAGTGATAGCACTTCTTGCGTATACCTTTGTTTAGATGGATGACGTTGTTGTAGTTGCAAGTATTAGAGACTTGCATGTATCGCTATTTTCGAGATGATGACAAGATATCACTTTGTGTTGGATGATGATTATGATGAGACTATTTGTATGTACATGCTATGCTTACATTTGTGGTTTCGCAGGCATTTCTCTGTGTATCATGATGACATTTCTATGTGCTAAAGATTCTTCTATAAAGCCTGTTCAAATACAAAACAAATATGCCAAAAAAACAAAAAAAACCTACTTAAATTAGCAGTAGCGAGTGTATAAAAGTTAGCAGCAGCGCCGCGATAGCGGTAGCACGTCAATGCAAAGCGCGCTAGAGCTACTAGCAGTAGCGAGCTTCCGCTAACAGCGCTGCTGCTACACTTGTGTAGCAGTAGCGCCGGTGAGCACGCGCTACTGCTATCTGTTAGCTGTAGCGCCTTATTAGTAGCGCCGATCCCCGCGCTACTGATACATCTAAAACCCGCGCTGCTGCTAGCCTTTTCCCTAGTAGTGATGGTGGCGGCCCATGGCCAGCCCCCACTGTGGCGGCTCCCTTCCGGTCTCCTTCAAGGATGCAACAATGTTGTTCTTCGGGTGGATGGTGGCTGGACTTGGAGATGATACAATGAATGAGACGTGATGGCGACGGCTAGGGTTGGAGGTGGTTATATAATAGCTCTCCCATAGCCTCCTCCCTTGATGGCTTATCTCCTTTGATGCAAGGCCTCTAGATCGATGAGCCTTGTCCTCTCTCAATCCCGTCATTAAGAGCCAAGGATCCCGTGGGAATAATTGGGTATGAAATCGGTAAAGAATCCCATCTGGAAGCCAATTTTCGGAGTTTTCTGCATGTCAAACGTCCGCCGAAACAACCGTGCGCCGTCTTTTGGCATGTCCTCCTCCGGTAAAACGGTCGCCATTTCTTCATACGAACTCCGAATTTGATATTCTTGGACTCGTTGCATTCGTATGAACCACGCCGATCCATTTCTGGTTTTAGATCTTCATTTGGAGTACTTTGAAAAAAATGTCTTTTCCACCTTCGAAATGGCTTAGTTTGGATCCTGGATGTCCACCGTTTGAACTCCTTTCATCGTGCTAAGTACTTGGGAAGTCCATCTCACCTACAAGACACACAAAGACAAAGAAAACTAATAAAAACTAACAAAGAATAAAGATTATGCAATGCTCGTGGTGAAAAGGATAAAAACTAGAAATCCTGCATATGGACATATAATTCGCTCAATGGAACATGATATGCAGAGATAATGTATAACAAATGAGCTATAAAGATGTGTAAAATATGGACCCAACAGCGTCCACGGGGCGCCAGAGTGCGATGGTTCGAGCGGCGCCACTGGTCGGTCTCGGGAATGACTCAACTCGTCGGAACAGGCCGGCGGCGAGCTAGGGCAGAGGCGGTGGCAATGTAGTCGCGGCGGAGTAGCCTGATGGCCTCGTGTTGAATTGATTGGGGCAGAATGAAGAGTGGGGCATGGGGTATTTATGTGCGCGGTGGCTAAGGATAGATCGCACGATGGCCGCGCGAAACGTGGGGTGGTGGCAATGTGGGTGTTCGGGTGCACGAGGTGGGCGAGCGGTTGGCGCGAGGTTGAAGCTAAAGCGCTGGCCCGGGTGGTCAGTGGGAGAGAGAGAGGGCAGAGAGGGGCGCAGGGCTGGCTGGGCTGACCTGGCTGGCTGGGCCGTTGGCTCTTTTTTTTTTGTTCTTTTATTTTCTGTTTCTATTTTCTCATTTTTTTCTTTTTTGTCTGTTTTGTAAATTCAAATAGAATTTAAATTTGCTTTTTGTTCAAACAGAGAACATTTTCTAAATTCCAAAAGGAATGCTTGAACTTTTTGTTTGGACAAAATGGATATATAAATTCTGCAACTTATATTTTCCTTTTTGAATTTGAATTTTTGTTTTGAAACCGAAGTGTTTCAGATTCATTTTATAAATTTGGCAGAGGGTCAAGGATATTATTTGGACTTGTGGAATTCATCTTCATGCCAAATAAAATGTAAAACCATTTTTGAACAATTCCGTTTCCGTTGGTTCTGAATTGACTCAAATGAATCCATCTCAATTCTTGGGAATTTAATTTCGCTTTGAATATTATTTGGGGCTTATTGAAAATACGTTTGCCCAAATAATATTTTCAAAATGGCTTGGGTTCCTACCAAGACTTGCTAGGGTTTCCAACTAGTTGCATTTGGATTTTTCATGATTCTAGACAAACAATCAAACAATGCAAAGTCAATCTCAAAGTAATTCTAAGCAATCATTGGTATTTCCTAGAAAAATTCCATTCACGGTGAAAATTTTAAAATACCAGATTTGGGGAATATATGGGATTTGCTAGATACCCTTTCGATGCCCCCCCGCAAAGTTCACTTTCTCGGTCTGGAGCATGCCATGGTGCGTCCAGCCACCTCCACGTGTCGCGACCTAGTGCACCCTCATGATTTTTTTTTGCTGCATGCGCTTTTGGTTTTTATTTTATATTTCTTGGATGTTTGATTTTTACTTGGTTTTCTCTATATTTTTGCGGAAAAAAATGTTTTCTCAGGAAGCAATGTTTTCCTTCTGCAGAGAACATGAAAAAGGAAAATCACATCATGCATGTGCTTCTGTGAGAAGCACAATCTTCCTTCCGTGAGAAGCACATCCTTTCTTCCAGGAGAAGCTCAACTCGTGCTTCCGCGAGAAAGCACAAATGTGCTTCCCGGAAAAAGAAAAGCATAATATGTGCTTCTGCGAGATGCATAGTTTTGCTTCCATGAAAAGCACAAACTGTATTTCCCGAAAAGAGAAAAGCACAGTTGTGCTTCCTCGGGAAAAAGAGAAAACCACATAATGTGCTTCTACGAGAAGCACAACTACGCTTCCTGAAAATGGAAATGCATAGCATGTGGTTCCGCGAAAAACACAATTGTGCCTCTGGGTTCCATTTTCTGTTTCGGTTTTCTTTTCCAGTTTTCGACATTTTTCCCAGTTTTGATTTTTTTATTACCATCTTTTGGGTTTCGTATCTTTATTCCTGCTTTTTTTCATAAAAGAAGGTCGTCAAAGCCTATTAGTACGATATCTAGTTTCCAAGATCTCGGCGAGAGAAATTCAACAGTGAAATTGGTTCAAGATTTGGACACACGGTTCAAAAGATAAACTGTATCGAAAATGAATGTACGAAGAGAAAAAAGGATGAAAATTGTCACTTTGCAACAAGTTGCGCATATGCAATGTGCCATTTGTCCGTATGAGATTAGATGAAGAGTAACTTTTGCAAGAGATACTTTTAATTCCTTAATTAGTGATTTGAGCATTTCAAGCAGACATGACGATGGCGTACGTGAGTCGGTGATTTCTTAATGGGTATTTTTCTGGAGGATTTTTTTAGCAACTTTTTTAGTCCTTAATGAGGGTTTTTTTTAGGTGCGAGTCCTTAATTTGAGATTTCGAGCATTTATCGAAAAAGGGTTCCCCCGCTTTATATTCCAAAGCAACCAACACCGAGTACAGATAACGCTGTGGCGAGCAGCACAACACACTAAGAAAAAGAAGAAAAAACAAATGCCAACCACGGCAGCTCGGCAAAGCGCCGATGACCCGCCACCGCGGCGCCCACCAGAGACAAATTACCATAGACCGAGGCTCCGATCCGCCGCGTACCAAGCAGCACCTCCAAAAAAGAATGCGTCTCTCCATGGCGTGTGCGTGTGCGCGTGCACGTACGGCAACGCTCACTTGAGGGAGGGAGTGAGGGATGGCCGTTGTACGTGATGCTGGGCACGTAGCTAGGCGAGTCCACTTGGAAAGGGCGGAGGCACATCCCTGACACTGGCTGGCCGGCGGTGAGAACTTTGGGTGGGACGTGGAGGAGGAGCTGTCTCCGGCCACCGTACGTAAAAAAGGTGAGATCTTTTGCGCACACCCAACCCCAACCCCAATGGCGGCTGCGTGAGACGAAAAGAGAAGAAACCTTGATTTTTCAGAGTAGTTTAACTTTAGACTGCAGTGCGCGCATGCAGGAGCAGGTCAAAGGTCGCCGTGCTGCGGCGACCTTTACCCCGGCCGTGCGCACGCACCCGCTAATAAAGAAAAGGTCAAACCTTTACCCCGGCGACGATCTTGGTCGGCTGTCTCTCGGCGACACGCCACGCCCACGCTGCCGCCGGGCACGGTCGTCATCGATCGTCGCCGTGCTGCGGGTCTCGTCGGCGTCCGCTCCCACGCCGTCTCCCTCAGCGTGGCCAAGGGCTGGCCGTCGACGCGCTCTTGGGCTCCATGCTCACCCGCGACGGCCGGGGTCGAGAAGGCCATCAGCGGCGCGCGGCTTCGTGCGTCCGCAGCTAGCTACCACTCGTACTACATATAGCTTGGAGGTCAAACCTTTACCCCAATCCGATCCAATCCAATGGCGACCGACCTTGGTTAATTTCGAAGTAAAAAAGGTGCGTGCTCGTTTCGGTTCAGTTCAGACTGCACGCACACACGAGCATGGAAAGTGGAAACTCGGTTGCAGCATTCGGTTCCCCGTGTGGAAGGCATGGCTTGAGGAGGTCGTCGTCATGGCGTTTGCACAGGCCGGACACGGTGGCATCGACTTCCTCGGCTGTGCGGTGGCCGGCCGACGCCTCCCTCGCTCTCTCTCGCCGACACACCCACGCTGCCGCCTCTACTGTAACTGTGTGGGCGTCTGCCCCCTCAGACGGACCATTGACGTGCTTTTGGGTTCCGTGCTCACCCGTGACGGCTGGGCTCGAGTCCGAGAAGGACATCGGCGGCGGGGGCTTGGTACCGCTCGTCCGCAGCTAGCTACGACCCCCTCCACCTCCGTGTGTGCTTCCCTTGGTCCTCGTCACAGTGGACTTGGCAATAATGTTGTCCGATGGCATCGTCAAGTCGAGCTTGAGCCCACCATGGAAGTTTGGTAGGGCGGAGGTGAAAGAAAAAGAAAACATCTTGTTATCAAGGTAGCGTACGTAACGTAAATCAAATGTAGCAACATAAAATCAAATAAAACACGTAAAGATAAATCATAACCATCATTTACATGCTGAACATATTTACACGGTATTGATGATGCATACATTTGCAATACAATAAGGACATATATTTTTACACAAATTGAAGACATATACCGGTATCCCTAAAGAAGGTGCACATGTTTATTTAATCTTGTGTATGTAGGTGGAAATGTGGCATTTGATGTTTTTACTACTCAGTAGGGTAGGAAGGCTCCATGGCAAGACCACACATGCCTCTCTTGTCAGAAATATCCTTCTCCATTCTTAAATATCCATTCTCACCCCATGTTGTCCCCCACGAATTCTTCAACAACCAATATTTTGTGCCATCAGTCGTCTTTCCATAGCCAATAGCTGCAATACCATGGTCTAGGTCAGTGCCGCAAGAACCAGTCATCACTCCACCTTTGTAAAATTGGAACGTCATGTCACCACCATCGACGGCTACTGAAATAGGTTGGTTCGCGACAGCCGCCATGAGGGCACCTTCATTGTTGGCTGGCACATCCTCGTAACTCTTGATGGTGGCGGCATCTTTGGATCCACTCTTGCATTTGCCATCTTCTGCTGTATATGGGTAGCTGGACTCACCGGTCAGGCCACCGTTTGAAATGATGAACTTGAAGGCATCATCCATGAGCCCGCCCTCACAGCCCTGATCCACACCGTGGACATCACAGTCTACCAACTCTTGTTCCGATAAAGAGATAAGCTTGCCAGTTTTCAGCTTGACGATGCCCTCAGTTGCAGCAACGGCAGAAAATGCCCAACAACAACCTACAAATGATTGTATTGTGTGGGATACATTGTCGCATAATTTTTTCACTCAAAATACCGAGAGAGATATTCACAAGTATACTATGCACTTACCACATTGGCCTTGATCTTTGATGGGAGTGACCGCACCCTTGGTCCTCCAGTCTACTGTTGCGGGGAGTGCATCCAAACTCACGTTTTCATACCTGAATCCCGTGGGAGCCCTCTCGAATCTAGATTTGTATCCCTTGTTAGCCTTTGTCGTCTTAAACTCCTCGTTGGTGAGGTCAGCGAACTGATTGACTCCCAAATAGAACTTGTGGTTCTTGGCATTGAAGGACTCGATGAACCCGACATTGGCCTTGAACACCTTAAGCCGTCGAGCCTTCTCTGTGGCATCCTTGTACACACGGCCGTATTGTAACATCCAGCTCTCGTGTCTCGCCGTGATTGACAAGTCATCACCGAGCTCACGAGCTGCTAGGACTGAACTGCAGAAGCAGAGGCAACCGAGGAGGGCAAAGAGCAAAGGCTTTGGTGGGATGGTCATGTTGATCAGAGGATGTGTGTATTCCTAGCAACTACCTGTAGTGTGCAGTATGTGTGGTTTGCTTTGGCTTAACAAACAGAACTAGGTGGCATATATAGTTACATGTACGTATTTAAGTATAGGGGATAATGAGATACGGTGCTTGCACGAAGTAGTGAGTAGAAAGAGACTTCTGCGTAGCGGTAAAGTACTTCTGGTATAATATTCTTGTGCAAGTGAGATATACGTTGCTTGTACGTGCGCTTGCTGCACATGTGAGAATGACAGGCATGTTTGATTATTTCACTGCGTTATTTAACTAAGTTGATTAGCTAATCTTGAGATAGCGATTACTTCTGGTCAAGATTATCAGGCTATTTTTCTGCATCAGGTTTTCTTTGAGCATAATGGTTAATTAATTAGCATTGCTATTACAACTTCTTTTGTCTGGTCAGCAAAACTCTTATTACAACTTCTTGAGACTTCACGTCTTGTTTAGAGGAACACGACAACTTCGACAGGTGAATAGTTTCCTCGTGGAATAAAGTAAAAAAAAAATCAGCATTTGTTTATTTTCCCGCGTTAACTAAGTAGATTAGCATACTGGTTAATTAGCCATCATAGTTGTCACTTCACTTTGTTAACATATTCAATGTTTACAACATTAAAAAAGTAGAGAAATAGATGTCCATGCTCAGAACTGACATATTTAGGCTAAAATTAGTCAGAGTACATATTTCCTATAAAATGTTTGCAAGTCCATCTTTAAGTGTGGATCATCAAGAACTTCTGATCTTATTGTGCAACTGGATATTCCTTTTCTTCACTGTCAGTACAGAAGTTAAGTAATATTTTTCATTCCTCCCAATAGTTAAGTTTTGAAGTGGTATATTTTATTTTATTTTCCATATAAATTCTGGAGTTGTCTGCCTAGGTCGTGATTGAATATTTGTTGCGTGTTTTGTTCTTGAATGCCTAAGAGATCTACTGATCTTGAATAATGCCTATTTCCGTCTTCTTCATTGATAGGTCAAAGAAATATAATTTTATATGCCTATGCATATTATTAGTTCATGTAGGCTCGCTGCTGATTTATCTTCTACGTATATGAATGATCTTTATTGATTTCACTAGAAGGGTTTGCAAATTTGGATGTATAGCGCTAGCACACCACAGGCATATAGTCTTCGGCTGGGAAGGGGTGGTAAAAGAGGAACAATAGGGAGAGAGCTTGTGTGACCAGGATGTATCCGTGATCCGTCGCTCCTCAACAGAGCTGCGCTAATTGATCTTGGACTTCAGTTTTTCTGGTATTCTAGCCGGGGATTCTGCAATAGGAGAAGGATACTTCCATGGTGAACTAGCATAAGTGCTAAATATAGCTGCCCTGTCTTGGTTCAGTCTTGATTCAAAACAGTTATTTAATTGCATTTCTACTAGTTCAGTTTAGAGGTAATATCACCTAAAGTCATAGAACTTGCGTTGTATGTTCAGTTTGATATTAGAACTTTAAAAATACGATTTTATGGTCATCTAACTTAACTCAAGCGTGCAAATACGATCATAGTACGTGCATGCGCCCGTCTCCGGCCAGCGCAAAAAGGAGATACACGGTTTGACCTTTTTTTCGATATCTTAATCCTAAATAGAAACGAAAAGAAAAGGAGTTTGGAAATAATAATGGGAAAAAAAGAATCGAAAGGAAGAAAAGTACGGTCTTACCCCTAAAAAATCCAACTCGTGACTTTCTAAAAAAAATAAAATCAACTCGTGTTGGACATAGACGATGTACCCGGGCGGCAGTTAGCACACTAGGAGTCCCGATGGATCTGCTGCTCCTGCTCGGCCTCCAATCGCACACGGATCGAAAGAAACATGGCCGAGGCGACGGCGGCGTCCCTCCCGTACGACCAGTGGCGGAGCTTGAGTAGAAATCATGGAGGGGCCATGGGGTGGAGGGGCAAACATGATTATTTTCAGCTGATTTTTAGTGAAAAATAGATTTAACACAAAAGAATATATACATGCATTCTTGTGAGCTGGGGGGGCCATGGCCCAGGTTGCCCCCACAAAACTCCGCCACTGCGTACGACGTGGTCCTCCGGATCCTCGAACGCGTCAAGGACGTGGCCACTCTCTTCCGCTGCGCCACGGCGTGCAAGGGGTGGCGCAGCCTCGTATTGGCCGACCCCTCCTTCCTCCGCCGCTGCCTGCCGGAGGACGCGTGCCGCTCGGCCCCTTTCCGAGGCTGTTTCGTCCAGCGACGGCCCCGTAGAGGGTCCCAGCGCCACGACCGGTCTGGGGCTCTCAATGCCGATCTCTGAACTCCTTCTTCCCCGACCTAGACAATCCTGGCTTCTTCGAGCACGCGGTGCCCCTTGTCTCGCGCCACGGCCTCCTCCTCGTGCGCCTTGACGTGCACAGCGTCGGCGTCCGCTCTGTTGTGTTCAACAGAGAACTCTTCGCCGTGTGCAACCTGGTAACTGGTACGTTTGATGTGCTCCCCTGGCTAATTCATAACTTTGGTGTCAACTTGGACGAGACCGGCTATGCCATACTGACCCCCACAGACTGTTCGAGCTCGAATGACGGTGACGAACAGGAGCAGCAGTCGCCCCTCTTCAAGGTGCTAGTAATCAGCATCTGCCAGTTCACAAGGTCGTACCATCTCCGTTTTCTCCGGGCGGTGAGCTAAGATGGAACACGTGCTCCGGTTATGTGGGGGGCGGCAATGGCATCACCTCTAAGGCGCTCAAGCAGCACAATGCGGTTGTGTGTCGTGGCATGGCACACGGGCTCTTTGAGAATTCTTCAACCTTCTACACGCTTGATGTGAGCGCCAAGACAGGCCAAGTCTTCTTTACCGATATCTCAATCCGACTCTGCGGCACTGAATATGATGAATCATATCTTAGTTCTGACACGGGGGGAAGTCTCACGTTGCTCCAACTGCGAAGGGACGGTCTCCAGCTGAAGACGTGGAGGTTGCACGATAACGGGGGGTTGATTGATATGAACCCTCAGGTGCTCTGGCTAAAACATCCGAATCAGCAGAAGGAGATTCATGGCGTGGTATACACTTACTTGGGAGAAACGAGTGGCACACTGCTCATGAAAGACAACCATGGACATGTCTATGCTGCCGATGTCAAGACCGGGGTGATGCATGAGGTGACAGGTGAGTTGGCCGCGCAGGTGCAACATGAGCCGTAAGAAAACAGTGCCCTTGGAGATGGATTGGCCGGCCTTCCTTGTTTCTCGCCTTGCTATTCCTAAGTAACCGGTGGCAAATGGGCTTACTGTGCGGCATGGATCCTTTAGATTTTCTATCTTCGTTTTGGAGACATCCAGCTGATGCACATACGATGATGCGTGGATTGGTCGTATACGTATTAGGGTTACACGAGCAAGTGTTTCTATGTTACCCTTCATCCTTGATGCCAAGCTAGCTTCATAGTTGTTGATACGTTTAATGATTACGTTTTCTAAGCCTTGCTTCGGTACACGCCATTCATATGAAATTATCATACCTGATACACATCAGTGATCGACATTAGAACTTACCACTTCAGATGCGAGCAGTGAAATAATCTAATATATAAGAGTAGAGAGAAAAGAGTTGATGAAACGTACAGCGATCATGGGCCTTTGGAGGGTATAACATTCATACTATGTCCATTTCGATGAATAAGATGCACGTGTATTTTAAATTTTAAACTTCGACCATCAATTTTATCGACAAAACATAAGTTATGTGACCTAAAACAAATGAGGTGGTCGAGGTGATGGTGTTTTGGAATAAGGTCTTTCTAATCTTTGCCTACCTCGACAACGTCTGATCCGACGTAGACAAAGGGTCTGTGATAGTTTGTGTACCAGATCAGTTTGTTCCCTTCAGATCTTGGTAGTTGGTTTGTCTTTCAAGAAGAGCTATTGGTTGGCTATTGGTGCGGCACCTTCAACACCCTTTCCCGTGTTGTTATGTGGCATTGCCCGGTTTCTCCAAACCTCTAAACTGGTGGTGATGGATTGCAAGCCTGTAATGTGTGAGGCGATGCTCCAACCAACGTTGCTCTAGCGATTTCTAAATCTCGTCTCAAGGGGCAAGTGATTATTGCGGTCTCTAAAATCTGGCATGGTGAGGGTATTTGTAGGTTTCCCTTTAGTTTACTGTTGGTTCGGCGCAATTTTCAATCTCCAGCGGACGGCATACAATTGGAGAAAGAACAATGGTTATTTTGCATCCAATTACCTGTCCATTGGAATGTATATTCTTTTTCTTGATATTTATCAGATCTAAGATGTCTTTGGGTATATTTAAAAAAATACCATTGAAAACTGTTTTTCATAAAAAATCAACGTATAACTTTTATCACAAATAACCCGCTTTTGGTTCAATTGATTATTAAAGTTAAATTTGAAATACATGCACATCTTATTCATTGGAACGGAGTGAGTAGCTATATTCATGATAACAACATTGGACGAAATTGATAATGTATTACCAGTCATACAACTGGCATTATGTGGACAATTTAGTTTCTGGATATGTTTTTTTAGGATTGGATGTGATTACTGTAAGCACTTTGCTGATGTATATGACAAATTTATTGTATAAGTGATTTGAAATTATGCCCATATTTTTATCTAAACAAATAATCATTGCAATAATATACTCTTACACACAAGAAGGCCTTATTATGGTATGTTCCCACTCCCAAACCCAAAATCGGGAGGCATGCCAGCCATCACCTTCTTGACCGAAGGCCTTGCCAGCAACGCGGCCCACCATGCCTTGACGTGTGGGTAAGTGTTGAGCTGGTCTGCATGCTCCGTCGCCATGAAGTAGCGCATGAAGGAGAAATGGCTAAGGTCAGCGAGGCTGATGAAATCCCCGGCCAAATACTTGCTGCAGGATAACCTTGACTCGTAGACCTCCAACAGCTTCTTCAACTTTTCGATTTTTTCGTCAACGATTTTTTGGTCGCAGTCGCGCCCTTCGAGCGGGTAGAGGATGCAGTTAGCCACAATTGGCCGCACTATAGGCTCGAGCTGGAGGGCTTCCACGTCGAGCCATACATCCACCATCGCCGACTCGGCGAGGTTGCCTGCTCGCAGAAGCTCGGGTTTGTACTTACGAAGAATGTACCTTGCGATGGCACGAGATTCTGGAAAGAAATATTGCATCAGCGACACAACGTTATTTAACTCTAATATAAATGAATTCATGCCTAGAAAAATTAGTTAGATGAAATCGTGTAAAAAGAATAGTTAGCTGTACTTTTTATGCCTGACTTGGAGATTATTAGCAGGCATCACCATAATAACATCAGGTCCAGGGAGTTTCTTACTTCGTACAATAGCTACCTAGAAAAACATAGCTCAAAAATCAAAAAGCATGATGGCTTACGGTAAAGCGTCAAGTCGCCATCCTCCAACACCGGGATCTCACCGAAGGGCTGCACACACACGAAATTGTTGGACGGAATATTTGACCTTGACCGTGCAAAGTAACGCGCGCAGTTGACAATATTTGATTCTTGCTTCGAAACGACTGAGTATATATAACTCAAAATCATATAAGCAGTAGCCCAACCGGATCCGGAGAAGCTAGTAACATACGTACGTTTCTGGCGAGGTGGTCCGGCTGCCGGTGATCGCCGCCGCTCCTGCTCATGGGCACGATCTCATACTCGGCGCCGGCCTCCTCCAAGCAGACGAGGACCCGGGCCATCCATGGCGACACCGCCCAACCGTACACCTTCATAGGCGCCATCCCTTCTAGTTCCCTTTTTACGTGAGCTGTGTTTGCAATGTAGCACTATGTGTTTATGTATACCAGTTCATCTAGCAGTCCAATGCAACTTTTCAGGAAGTGGTAGGTGGGCACTGGTGATAGGTAAGTCGGAATCCGTCTACTGGTCTACATTATCGCATGGGTTTCTTGCAAAAAGTCAAACTTCAATCTGTTAGGCGACGTACGACTGTATGAGTCGATCGTCACTGCTTGCGTTCGTGATGATGGTCGATGGAGGCCATGACCTGCACTTACTAATAGTACTCTCTGTCTCAAAATGTAAATGTACGACGATTTTTTGACACAACGATAATATATATAGAACTCTAGAGGAGTAGAAAATCATTTGCTAGTCCGCAGCCAAACTTCAATCTATTAGGCCATCGTCACTGCTTGCGTGCGCACTGCAGACCATGTCACAGCTGCGCCTGCGTATCAACAACAAACGACGGAGAGCAGCCATCCTTCTTCTAGGACCGGCAAAGTGCTCCTCCTTCTAGTCAGAGAGACATCCGAGGACCGGAAAAGTGCTTCATCGACGTTGCGATTTTGTCAGGGCAGGGCATGCCGTCGTAGCACCGGCTCTATCGAGAGTGGGGTGTGCCGTGCTTAGAGCATCTTCAGCCGCGCTCCTAACACGGCCCCCCAAGCGATTTCTTCGTGCCGACGCCCAAAAATCGGTCCAGTCGCGTCCTCAGAAGCCCCTTTTTTTTCAGTTTGGACCGAAATTGGCGCCGGCAGACCCAGGCCGAACCCGGCGAGCTGGGGGGCGCCTGGGGGTGCCGGGGAACGCGATTTTGACACGAACGAGGATGGGCCCGACGAGTCAGCGAGACGCCGCTTCGTCGCCCTCATCACCTCGGTTCCCGCGGGAATCAATGCCGAGGCTGGCCAAGGCTGCTGCGCCGGTCAACGTCCATTGATGCCTCGCGGGCGGCACAGTGAAGGTGCCAGCGACGCGCGTCCCTCCCGCTCCCGCCACGCGTCGCCCGGCATGCAGCCTCTCGCCGCCCCGCTGCGGCTAGGCGACCTCCCCGCCGCTGAACGCCACAACTCACATCCCCTCGCGTTCGCCGCACAAAGCAACACTCTCCCCCCTTCCCGCCGAAGAGCAAATGGCCGAGAGATTTCCAGGCGACGGCGCGGCAGCGAACAGCTTCGGCCGCCGCCATCTCCAAGAGCCGGAGGCGCGCCTCCTCTACGAGGCCGAGTATCCGGCGCCCCCGGACATGCGTGTGCCGGGGGCGTGAAGGCTTAGCGCCGGCGGCGTCCCGGTGCCACCGGTGCCCGAAGGGGCGGCACGGCGAGCCGAGATCGCCCGCATCCGCTCGTCCCTGACGAAGGAGCAGTGAAACGAGCCGAGGTACGCAGCCGACAGCGAAACGTTGTGGACGATGTACTTCGAGCGCCGCCGCCAAGAGCAGATCGCCTCCGTCAACGGCATCATCCCCCGCGGCCGCCTCAACACCGACAGGTGGCATGAGTGGTGGGGCGTGCCAGGCCGCACCCTCGAGGCCGTCCTCAACCACATCAAGACCAGCAACGTGTCGCCCCTCGAGTACCCAGCGCGGCCGTCCTTCTCTTGCCGCCGTGGCAGCTCCTGGAGCCGGGGACGTCCTCGTCGTCGGGCTCCGACTCGCTCTCCTCCGGTTCGCCGGCTCTCCGCCCCGTCAAGCCAGAGCCGGAGGAGACGCCGCTCCGGCGCCCTCGTCATCAACAAGGGTGCCCGCCCCTCCCCGCGCTCCCTCCGCCTGGTCCGACCGAAACCCGAGCTGGGCCTGCTCCCCGTGAAGCCGGAGCACGTCGACATGGTGGCCCTCGACGACGAGGCTGCCCTAAAATGGGCGAAGGAGGACTACGTCCGCGAGCAGGTGCGCCGCCAGCGCCTGGCATATGCGAAGCTCTAGGCCCGACGCCGTGGGCGCGAGGAGGGCAACGTCATCGTCCTCGACAACGACGAGGAGGACAAGGCCGGACCATCCAGCGCCCCACCACGCGTCGGCGACCATGGGCAGGGGTGCAGCAGGGACGGCGGCGGCTCCGGCGGGGCGCGTGACGATGACGACGGCGGCGACGGCGGCCACGACTACACCCGTTTCTACAAACCTCGGCATGTAGATGACGGGCGGTGGATGAGGCGCCGTGGCTAGGCGTAGTTTGGCGTAGTAGTAGGCGTATTTGCATGTTTTATTTTTTTTTACAAATTTCAATGAAATTTTGCCGAGTTCATGCGACCTGGGGGGCAACGACTAGAAACGGAGTCGCCCCCACGCGCCAAGCTAGCGCCAGTTCGCCCCCAGGCGGCTCTTTTTCGCCGCCCTGGCGCCCTGGGGGCGAACGGCTGGAGATGCTCTTAGGCGCCTTTGACAAGAACACCTGACCGGCCATGTCTCTCTGCGTCCCCTTGCCGATGACTACAACACATCTGGCCAATGCATTGCCTTGTTTCCGTTCCTCCATATGCAAACAAACCGAATCTGGAAAGAGGAGTACAAGTGTACTCCCTCCGTAAAGGAAAATATATACGACCGTTGAGATCACTACTTTAATGATCTAGACGCTCTTATATTTCTTTACGGAGGGAGCACGAGTTACATAGAGCGCATACAGAGGCTCATAAATGTTGCATCCACCTGTAGCTTGAAACTGGTGCTCTGTTTGTGTTTTGTTTGCCTTTTCTTTGTACTCTCGAAACCATATCTTTCACATTATGAGAGTTTGCAGTTCATGCACATGTCAGTACATCTTGCCCAGATTCACCATAACTCGTCATGGCTGGGCAGACAGGTTTTGAGAGTGTGCAAACAAGAATTCCGAGACGCTCCTTCCATACAAGGTAGCAGGAACAAATCTAATACTCCCTCCGCCCCAAAATAAGTGTCGCAGATTTAGTACAAAGTCGTAATACGAGATTAACTCGGTGGATAAAAGAAATCTTCCGCAATGAGGTGTACATAGATGGCATGAGCTTCAGCCGAGCCTCGCTTCCCGGTGTATAACCTGAAAATGAGCAATTTATTAAAAACAGCGTTAGCTCGATGCTAAACATTGGCCCCAGAATCTTACTGCCTTTCATCTATGTTACCTCTTGAGCAAATTTAATCAAGATCGTTGTCCTGGGCCTCTGCTGGCCTTCAATTGGCACAAAATGCGCCGTCACAACCGCGGGAAAGCCAGCATTGTCCAATACGCCCTACAAGAAATTCAAACAAGTGTTCAGCCATTCATTGTCCATCCAACAAGACATGTTTGACCTGGATATTTCAGCTGGAGCTCCCACCCTTACAATCCCTGCAACAAAAGCTCCACAGTTGAATGCCCCCATGTCTTTCGGCACGGAAATGAACCTGAACAAACAAAATCAAAGCCACTGTTTTAGCCTTGTAGCCAAAGGGAGATACTATGAGTTTAAAAAAGTGTTCGTCGAACCGGTTAACAAGAAGCTCCTTCTCACTAATCATGTATTCATCCTCATGTTCTGTTCCTTTCTCAAGCGAGTCAGCCACCTGGAAACAATAAAATTCTCAAGCAAGTCAGCCACCTGGAAACTATAAATAAAGCACCTATCAGGATAAGCAATCAATAAGTGCACTCACTCCAGTGATGAGTATATGACCACACGTTCTCATTTACTATCATGTATTATAAATGGATTCGCTACAACATGATAGGAAATTGTATAAATTGGGAGAATCATAAATCTTCTAGTGTAGGAATTTTTTAAAGGGCCTGTGTAGGAATTTTAGGACCAGGGTTCGTCCCCAGACAGTGGGTATAGCTCTGAAGAGCAAGGGTCCGGTCGCCTGCGTTGTGGAGGATTGAAGGAACTGGGAATTATATCTTTGCTGAAGAGTACACATCATTTACAAATCACAGAAAAATTAGGTTCATACTACTACAAAAGATGGAAATTTGGAGAACACCACTCCAAAGATTCTTCTGTCCTGAACAATAACATCCCAAACAGCACAAACGGTCAAAATATGGAAATACAATTCATGTTAGGTTCTCCGTCCAAGCTCTTGTTTGGTGCTCATGCTTGTGAGATAAATTGTTGAAAATGACTTCCATGCTATTTACAACATCCTAAATTATGCGATGTTTGTTATGTTATTCTGGAATGCATTAGATGGATGTTATTTTATTCTGGAATATTCACTTGTCATCTTGTGAACATAGTTAAAAAAAGGCGCGCCTAGGCTCTAGGCGTTGGCAAAACGCATTGCGCATAACTGCGCTTAATCTGTGCATAAGCATGCGCTTTGGTCAGTAAAGCGCAAAGCGGTGGCAAAACGCACAATTAACGTCTAGCGCTTTTTGAACTATGCTTGTGAATAGTAATGGTTGTGTAAACTTGTGTGATGAACTGGTGATCCTGTGAGCTGGGAGATTGCTTTAATGGTTAAAGGTCATTTTAACGGCTGTGGTCATGTACAGCTCTATTTAATATCATTATTTCCCATATGTTAAATTAAATCAGTGCAAAAAAAAAAAGCACCAGCTGGATGGCAGAAATGTAATGCTGAAAGCTGACTTAAGTATGTTTGTCCAATCTGTGTCAGTCAGTGCAAAGAGAAGTATGCAGAATAGATTACCTTTCCAAACAGTACTTTCCATACGGTGCTGTGAATGAATGATAAAATCCCCAGCAGTCGAGTCTCTCGTCTATTCCCCTGAATTGATTATTATCAATATTAGCATGATTACCTCAACAGCATAATTTTTTGAAAGCATAAATACAACAAGTCAACAAAGGGGGTTAGCGATCTAAATTTGGAGAACACCCTGGAACCCTTAGAGAAATAATAGCCCATAAATATTCATATTTACGAAGTGCATAAGGGATGAGGTGACACTAAGTTGTCATTATTCAATTAGTTCGGAAAATTCGTTCAACATTACAGTTGGAAATCTTTATCAATTACAATTTCTTCCAACAACTCTATCCAGATATTTTGGTTCATTAGCCGCACGTTAGATGTGCTACAGATATTGTGCTATGACTAGCGTTTTTTTAGCTGACTGGCCATCCGCTCGCAGTTTCGGGCTTGAAACCAATATTTCGGCAACAAATCTAACTGTAGTGGTTGGTGTTTTGATTTATTATGTTTGGAAAGGGAGTGTGTGCGAGTTATCTCTTTAAAGAAAGGCAAGTGATGCATCCAAAATAAGCTATGCGAGTAAAAGGAGATGACTATGGCATGCCACTCACAACAAAGAAGCGAGGAAGTGTATGAAGAGACAGATACTCTACTACAGAGCCATATTTTGGACCAATAAAATCATGGGATAAGAAAGAACTATGCATCAAACCTTCTCCCTGTGACACAGCAGTTCAAGAACTCTTGCACCAACAGCATAACCAGCGTCCTCCAGCCTGTGTATAAATCATCAAAGAGAACAGATCTCATGCCCAGCATCAAAGAATATTAAACCATGAAAATGGATCAACGTATTTTTAATGAGAAACACTGTTGAATGTCCTTGCATGGTTTAGCACAATAATACTGCTGTCTCCATTCTCCAAAGAGAAGTTAAGAGAGATAGTGTCTTATATGGTAAGATAATAAAGATTTAATTCACAATAAGTAGTAGATACATTGAAACAGCAGAGAGATGTACAAATAAGGCTGCAGAAATTGCACCAACCAAATGTTATAGTCGCAGCATATAAAATATCAGAGAAACATCTCAACATAACAAGTAGTGTAAACCTTTAAATTCTCTGAAATTCTGGAAGACGTAAGACAATAGCATACAGTAAGTGGAAAACACATAGCACCTGAAACATTATGTGAACTGGATAACAAAGAGTAGTATTTACTGGCTAAAAAGGTTGTACCGGACACCAGGTACCAACCAATTTATTTTTCCCATGATAGAACACAGGTTCACCAGTCTCACCAAACTGAAACCGAGTTGAGATAAAATGATATGCCATAGGACAGTAAAGAACCAGGTGCTGTAGACACAATTAACAAGACTAAAGGGTTTTCCTTTACAATGAACTAGAACACAGCTTCCTCGACAACATGAACAGATGTATGAACAAGAAATAGGGACTACCTTCGTTCCAGCTCAGCGATGTTGTCAACTTGTGTCTGGTTGTATTGAACCAATTCCGAGAACAGGAATGCAAAAGCACTCAAACTGACCTATGAAATACACAGAACATTTGGTAAGCAACATGTATGATAAGAAAACAAGGGGAAAATAGAATATTTTGCCACAAGTTACAAACTAGAAATTGAATGAATGACTGTTCCACTGCATCTTACATTGAAATCCTTTCACATTCAGGAACTAACACATTATCATACTGCAACCAGGGTACAAGAAGCAATATATTTAGCTCTAGAAATATTAAATGAAATATTTTGCCACAAGTTACAAACTACAAATTGAATAAATGTTAACTTTCACTTCGAAATATTTTGATGCTATTTAT
>NC_041389.1:698839435-698849304 GCF_002162155.2 Triticum dicoccoides | reverse complement strand
CCCACCCCCATCCCAAAGTAACGCAAGAGTTGTTTGTTATTGTATTTGGCCCTCTCAAGAAACAGTTCCTTATTGCTTACAAGACAGCAACTATAGTTTAGGTTCAAGTATTCTTTCATGCTGTACTAACGTGATGTGTGATGACTATAGTATACGGAACTGTCCTATGATACAAAATATTTGGCATAAATACAAGCAGCCACTGTCAAAAGCTTCAATTTAACTTCAGAAAGGCAAATACCAATGAAAAGAATGTGCCACCACATTTTACATTTTTTTTTTCACATTTAGGAAGTAACTAAGTACATATTTGCATACTGCAATCAAGATAGAACAAAGGCAACATTTTAGCTCTAAAAAATTATCCATTTGAAAGTATCACTGGAGTGCACAGTAACTTTCACTTCAATAAAGTTTGTTGATATGCACAATATTAACGTATTTCCTTCCATTCCTAAATAAACACATGAACTGAGTGGTTGGCTTGGGCAATAGTTTCTGAACGTCTCCAATGGAACCTACTGTTAGAGAAACTTATTAGTTTCCTTTATACGACATGTTATTCCCATTTTTCATAAGAGTTTTTGTGTATATTTCCGCACGTACTTAGTATATTTGTACTGGCCCTTGGCCTCCAGGACATACAGGTTGCCTATCTCATTACAGCTACCAGTACCACCCTGTATTCGGTTTCAACTTTCAACTAGATTCGCATTCCAATTGCATACTACTACATAACAAAACAATACAAAAAAATGCCCCCACAGTTACAGACCAAAAAACAGTCATGCTGCTCAAACTAACTGACCAGGATCTGAAACAATTTCCCTTCAACTACTCCCCTAACCCATGAACTTGCTTCGGTTACCTATACCTGACTAACGGTATCTGAGGGAATTTTGATGTGGGGAAGACGCGTACCTCCTGTCTCCCACGACCGAGAGGCTTGTCGAGCACGTTTGCGTACTGTTTCGCCTTCCCCACGCCGATCATCTTGTCCGGCCTCCTCTGTGGTGTCCCTCCCTCCGGGTTTCTTCAGATTTCTTGGGGTTTCTCGAAATACTTATGACCAAGCTGAGGCCGTACAGGGGTTCCTGGGTTCCCTCTTTCTATGCTGCAACGGTAGAAGTGAGGCAGTTTCTGAGACGTTTAGACTGCACAACTGAATTATGCGCATTACCAGAGTTCAGTCAATGAATCAATTCTGCATTCAGTATGAGCATGCAGGAAAGGTGCTCTAGGATAATGGCACGGAGCAAATTGCATGAAACAAACATCACCAGTAATTGAAGGATAATGAAAACTGATATACAAGGTAGGCAGTTTCTAAAATCATCTGGGAAGAACTGATGTACCATACACGCAAACAGAATCGTTGCTCTAGAGTCTGTAAGATGCCAAGACCACATAAAACTTCTTTCACAATTTACATGTTCTTGCAATGCTATTTAAGTAGAGTTGTGTACATGCTTGTTCCCTAACATCTTCACTACAAATACTTCTTTGTTAGCATCTTGGACTATGGAGTATTGACTGATGGCAGTGAAGAATTGTGATATTTTTGTTACAATGATCTGTATGGGGCCACTGAAATTCATGCACCTTCAGAAATTCTTAGGTTAGGCCATGCGGTCCTGGCATCTCAGAGGCTCTAAAGCAACAGTTTGTTTGGGGGGGTATGGCATCACAGAGCAGCAGCAATGACATACAGAGCATGATGAAAAATGAAATACTAGCATACAGCGGAGTCCTTTCTGCTCGGGCAGCAGAAGAACCACAGAGGGAAGCGGCAGTACCTGTGGACGGGGAGGAGCGCGGGCCGGGCAGATCGGGGGCCGGGTAGGTCGACGACTGTGGATCTGCACGCGGGGAGGTCGTGACGGGCGGGGACGGAGGCGGCGGAGATTGACGTGTGGGGGCGCGGGCGGGGACTGAGCGGCCTGGATCCGGAGCCGGCTTGGATGGAGGCGGTGAGGACGGGGACAGCCACGGCGGGCGGGGCCGGCGGCGATCCGACGGGAGGCGAGGTCGGGTGTGAGCGGGACGAAACCAGAGAAGTGGGAGAGAGGGGAGAGAAAACGAAGGTGGGATGGGGAATTACGGTGGTAGTTTTGCGTAATTTTTCTGAAGTTTTTTTTTTTAGACACAATTTTTTTTCCTGAGGCCTCGTTTGGTACAAGAGGTTTGGAGTGGATTTTCCACGCGTGGCCCAGAACCTTTTGGGGTGTGTACATGCTACTACTGCTGTGAATGATGAAGACACTGGTGCATTTGTGTACATTTGTACTCCCTCCGTCCCATAATATAAGAGCGTTTCTTACACTAGATGTAATTCGTTGAGCGAACTAGAGTACTAGAACATAGGTTAGCCAAGGTATAGTCGCATGAAAATAATCGGACTCCACAGCCCCACCATCCTACAACACACTTAAACTTTTCTGTATGTCAGCATGGTTTTTTTTTTCAAAAGATGATCCGAGTTTCAGATAATCCTGGACGATCGCTGCATATTTAACAGGTAAACAAACTCTTGGTATGAAATTCGACTTCGACAGACTTATTATGAGTTCTGTAGTAGCACGCCATGAACTCAGTTTTTTGGTGTTTATCAATTTTAAAAAATGGAATTCTATAGCAAGCAAACTGATTGTGTGCACATCTTCTCCCTTGGGAACATTGATCTTCAATCGATGTTTCTTCGGTGTTGACATGGCTACCTAAAACTGCACAATTAGGATGAGCAGTCCCTGTAGATTGAAAGGGTATTAGAAAACAAACCCAATGTTGTTGGCTGTTTTTGACATATTGGTATTTTGTTGTATTGAGTGTTTGAGCGGCTAAATTTTGGTCTAATAAGTTACCTTGCAATCTCGGTGTTCAGAAATAGCATCTGCAGACATGCTATCCACGTAGATGGACAACGAGAAATTGCATGATACCATGAAATGTGTCAACATACATATCTGCAAACTGTATGATCTATCTAAACCTTTGTCCTTTTTTCTCGTTTGCTGCCCGTGGGCATGCTTGTGCTGGTGTACAGACTTGTTTATGCATGGAGCTATGCTTGAAATGTAGGGTCTAGAGGCATGTATAAGACACACATGACAACTCAATGGCAATTTTCTTTTATAGATGGGAAGAAGACTTTTGGACTCTGTTCCTTTTGTTAGAAGTGATCTTTCGTTTTATGCTAAACTGAACATGCTTGGATTGAGGTGGCCCACCAGACTCCCATTTTGCTTTTGTTTTATGATCAAGTTCTCGGGCAACCAGAGAAGCAAGATTAAACAATCTGGACAAACTTTCGGCCATTCAAAAATTGGATGATCATGACATCATTAAGAGCAATTCATCTGTATGACAACATCATTTTCAGTGTTGCTTGGTCTGTAAAAATATAACTAATTGTGAGCTATTGTATAAGTACCCTGTGTTGCATTATGTTTGTTGCAGAATTATGGTGTTGTTGTGAAAGATCACAGTTGAGATATTATTGATTCCAAGTCATGTTGTTTATGAGAAATCATGTTGTTGTTGTGATATAATTGATATTGTTGTGACGAGATATTGATCTAAAGTCATGCAAAAGTTATGTTATTGATGTGAAGAATTGCTGCAAAATTATTCTCTTGTAGCAAGCTCTTCTTAATATGATGTTGTTTACTTGTACAGAATGCATTTTTAGACGTTTGCACCATCTTATCTGAATATGGGAATCCCTCCGTACCAAACAAGTTTTTCATACGGAGGGGATTGTGGCTGGAGGGGTTTGGGGGGTTTCAAGGGGATTTGGTGGAAGGAAGGGATTCACCAAATCCTCTGAAATCCCCCCCCCCCCACGCCCCTCCCCAAACCTTTCCCTTAACCTGGCCCAATATGGGTGGCACGCCCGACACGTCAATATAAAGGCCTGGCACGGCACGACCCTTTCGTAAAAGGCTCGACATGGCATGCGCCAGCAACAAGCTCGCGTCCTGGCCTCAGGAGCCTAGCTTCAGGCGCCTGCCCGCACTGGTGGCTGCCGCTCCCATGGGGACACTGACAGGGAGCTCGCCGCGGTTCGACGTGTATGGGAACGACTTCGGGTGGGGCGCGCCGGTGACCGTTCGGAGCGACGCCAGGAACAAGTTTGATGGGAAGGCGATGGTGTACGAGGGTCGAGGTGGCGGAGGGAGCATTGCGCTGGAGGTGTGCCTCACTCCGGAGGCGCTAGCCAGGCTCCTCACCGACGAGGAGTTCATGGGTGCAACCACCACTGATTCATACTGATTGTATCTCTTGCAGCAAAAATTTGTCTCATCTTTCATGATTGTTACCAGTGAGGACCAAATCCATTGATTAGTACGTAGCTTGGTTGAAACGGAAGCAAAATAATGGAGGTTCACTGAGTCTTACTCCAATATTTTGTAGTATCATCTTTCGTGATTGTTATCAGTGAGGACCGAACAGATGGACAGTGATACTCTCTCCGCTTTCAAAATAGATGACTCAATTTTATACTAACGTTAGTACAAAATTGGGTCGTCTATTTTAGAATGGAGGGAGTACCTCATTGCTGGTGGTTCTTAAGCCTACCAGGCACCAGAGTCGATGAGCTGCAAAACAATTGGACCCCGATAAATCCCGAATATTCGGATTTTTAGTATGTCGCCCCGAACGTTTTTTGATGGCAACTTTAGTTGACATGAGATGGCAAGTTTAGTTGGTAGAACATGTCAATTTTGTCCCACTTCATTTTTTAAGAAAATTGCCATGTTCGCCAACCTCAAGTCAACTAAAGTTGGCATAAGAAATGTTCGGGTTGCCACGCTTAAAATCCAAACGGTAAATTCGTCTCCGCTCACCTTTTTTGCTCTATCCTCTTCCATTCCTACCTCTATGTTTGCTGTTAGGCGGTAGCCAACACCATGTTTATTCTAGGCTACATTCTGCGCTTGAGGTTAAGCATTAAGCACACAGCTTGACAGTAATTTCATCGTGTTTACAGAATATTAAGTGTTTTTTTCAAAAGATATTTGTCATGTATGTAGTTTAAAAAGGTTCATCGTATATTTTGAGAAACCATTCAGCGCATATATGAAAAATATTCATCATATATTTAAAATTCATCATCTATTAATAATCGTTCTCCTTGTATTTACTTTTTTTTTGCAATTCCCTTGTATTTACTATTTAGAACTGTTTATCGTGTGCTAAAAAATTCTTCATTTTTCTAAACGCTTCCATGGTTTAAAAAATGTTCATAGTGTTTAAAAATATATATTTATCGTACACTTAAAAAATGTTGATCACATATTTATGATAGTTCATACTTTTCTTCAAAAATGTTCTTCATGGATTCACAATTGTTTCCATGTATCAAGAAATTGTTCATCATATATTTAAAAATGTTCATCTTTTCTTCAAAATTGTTCATCATGTATATAAAAAACCTTCTTTCAAAACTGTTAATCATTTATTTAAAAACTTCTAGCCGTATATCTACAAATTATTGATCTTGTAGTAACAGTGTTCTTCAAATAAATGCATTGCTTCAAAAAGAACGTTCGTAGTGTTTTTCAAAATTGTTCGTTGTGTAGTTTAAAAAGGTTTATTGCATATTTAAGAAATATTCATATATTTTAACACTTTGCTCGTGCAATTTATAAAATGTTTACACTTTTTAAAATGTAAATACTATTTTTTACGCCTTATATATAAAAACTAAACTTTCATACATAAATGTTGAATATATATTTCATGTTTTTTTAAATGTTCACTAGTCTGATAAATGTGTTAGTGTAACGCATGAAAATTCCAAAACAAATAAAGAAAAGGAACAACAAGATACCAGAGTTCTTATCTAAGGACAAAACTTGTTTATTTTTCTGGTCATGCGGGACAGCAGGAGTGAACTATGGCAAAACAAATAGGAAAAATACAAGAAGTTCATGAGGGAGCGGACAAAAAAGCAAAAAAAAAAAAACGGCCGACCCAGTCAGAAACTAGTAGAGGCGACTGCTACTTCGGGTGTGTCTTTAACTCGCAAACCCTATATCTCGCTTATAGCAAGAGTATCTTCGGTCTTGCCTGAAGTTTTTTGAAGTGTTATATAGTACTGTGCTGCCCGCTTTTAGCGCTCGCTCGCTCCTGGTTTTACTAGTGTTTTTCTTTTCTTTATTTTTTTCTTCATTTTTTGTTTCTTTCTTGGTTTTCGCCTTCTCTTATTTCCATTGTTTCCTTTTTTTACAATGGTATTATTCGGTTTTCTTGTTTCATCTTTTCTGTAGTTTCCTTTTTTCTCATACTGGTTTTTCTTTTTTTCTTCATTATGCTTCGGTTTTCTTTGCTTTCTTTATATTTTGGTTTTCCAACACATGTCTATTTTCTTTCAGTGCACAGTGCACATTTTCAGTGTACACGTGAAACATTTTTTAGATACATACTGTACATTTCTCAAATACAAGACATACATTTTTCTTCTTAAAAACATTTTATGATAACTTTGTGGAATAAATGGTCAGCATTTTTTCAAATACATGCTGAGCATTTGTTTTAATTGTACATACATTTTTAAAATACATAATTAACATTTGTTTGAACATATATTTTGATGTCTATTTTTTCCACACTCATTTGTACAATTTTCGTATACCTCATGAACATTTGTCTATACACATTTAACATTTTGAAGTACTTGATCTACATTTAACATACACATTGTATAATTTTTCGTATACAGAAGAAACATTTTTTCTATACACATTTTTTATTTTGGAAATGTTTGATTAACGTTATACCTTATCAACATTTTTTCAAATGCTTGCTTGAACCTTTTTTTGTATACATTTTTTGAATACATGAGAAAGGTTCTTTCTATACACATTTTACATTTTCAAAATGCTTGATTAACATTTTTCAATTACATGACCATCATTTTCTCAAATGCTTGATGAATATATTTTTTAAATATATGATCATCTTAGCTATAAATTTATTTCTTTTTATAATATACACATTTAGTATAATTGGAATTATAAATAAAAGTAATAAAAACCAAAAAAGGTACTCCCTCCGTTCCAAAATAAATGACTTTGTACTAACTTTAGTACAAAGTTAGTACAAAGTTGGGTCATCTATTTTGGAACGGAGGGAGTAACAAAGAATGTGAAAAAGATCAGAATACAAATGAGTATGTGGTCTCTCACGGTGGGCCGGCCAATTCTGTTGTTTGCTTCAGGATGCCTGCCCTCTATAACCCGCGTTAAGCAAGCTAAAGCGAGGAGTGGGCGCTATGGAGAAGGTCGTCACCTCCAGCGAAAGTCCTTGATATGGCGCACTAATGTGTTTTTTGTTTTTTATACCTCTAAATATATATGTTTATGAAATTACCTTAAAGAAAATTTCATAAATGTTCAACGCCCGATTACAAATATTCATCCACTGTATAAAATATATTTGCGCTGACCCATTTAAAAACATCATGTTATTTTCCGAAAAAGGGTCATGAAAATATTAAAAGTCATTCACGAATTTCATAAAAATGTTTCTTACCAGTCAAAATATATTTCACACCATTAAAAAAACCTGTTCGTGCATTTTAAAACATGTTTCGGGGTATTTTCATAATATTCATGAAATTAAATGTTTATTCTTGCCTTTAAAAAAAGTTCATAACATATAAAAATTTCCGCTAATGTTTAAAAAAATAACACTTATCCTCTATTTAAAAATGCTCATATTGTATCTAATTTCCTTTCCAAAGTATAAGAAATTTTTAGTGCATATTGTAGTAACGTTGGCATTTATTCTAAAAAATGAAAAACTAAGGAGAAAACAAAATAGAAGTAAAAAAGAACAGGAAAAAAATTAAAAACCATAAAAAAAATTAAATGAAAAACCAACAGATAACGATAAAGAAAAGACAGAAAAGAAAGAGGAAAAAACGTATAGCACTTTCCCAAAACTGGATGGAAGGTTCCGTGAATTGGTGGTTAGCAGCTTTCTTTGTTTAGATCAGGTTAGAAACTTCCTAAAAACCGCGTGTTGCTACTTATTGGGTAAGCCCACTTTCATCCATCCGTGAGCAAGTGCGATTACCATAGCAGAGTAAGAAATTTTTAGCACTTGGGTTGCTACAAATTTTTTGGCTTGCCCGATTGTCCGGTGCTGGTTTTACCGTGATCTCCTATTTGACGCATTCTGCGTCAAATTGTCGGTGCACCGCACACATTCAATCGACACGGGCAAGCCGATTTAGCAGTGAGATGCGCATCCACCGATCCCGGTTTTGGGAATGTTCTGGAACTTTACCTGTCGGTTTTTCTGGTGCCGAAGAACCTTCTACAAGGTTTGTCAACTGTTTTTTTTCTGTTTCTTTGTCGTTTTTCTTTCTTATTTCCTGTTTTTTCTTCTTTCTCTTTTTTCCGTTTCAAATTTCTTGTTCTTCCATTTTTCATTTTGTTCTGTACCAACTTTTTCTTTCCCTTTTTATTTTTTCCTTTTTCATCAAATGCTTGGGAATTAAAAAAATGTTTGAACTTTTTTAAATTGGTTCATTTTATCGAAATGTTCCTGTTGAAATTTTGCTCAGAATTTTAAATTTGTTCGCTTCTTTTACAAGAAATGTTGGAAAAATCAAGAAAAAATAAAATCATTTCAGTTTTTTAAAAGGTTCACATTTTATGTTTTTGTTCCCAAATTCACAAAATGATATGAAATTTGAAAAAGTGTTCTCACTTTCAAAATGTTTTCAGAAATCTGGCAAAAAACATGTTTTTGAAAATTTGTTCACAAACTCAAAATATGTTCGAGCAATTTGAAAAAATGTTCTCATTTCTAAAAAAAAATCATAAATACGAAAAATGTTCTTTAATTTTTAAAAAGTTCACATATTAAAAAATGTCATATATTTTGAATTTTCGGAAAACAAATGCGTATTGAACAAATTGTTTGTAATTTCGGAAAATGTTTGTGTTTTGAGAAAAATGTTCATAATTTCAAAAAACCTTCGCATTTTCAAATTTTATTTAAAACTTAAAAAAATATTCATCAATTTTAAAACATGTTCCAGCCTTTAACAAATTTATCCACATATTCAAAAAATGATCATGTTTTCAAAAAAATTTCACAAATTCAAAAAAAGTTTGCGGAGTTTAAAAAAATCACATTTTCAAATTTTGTTCCTATTTTTCCAAAAATATATTTGTATTTTAAAATATTTTTTGGAATTTCAAAAAATAATAATTTATTTTCATATTTGTTGCTTTTATCAAGAAATGTTTGAGAAACTGAAAAGTGTTCACATTTTCCGGAAATTTTTGAGTGCTTCATTTGTTTTTCATAAATTTGAATAGATTCATGTTTGAAAAAGTATTTACATTTTTTGAAACAAAAATAATGATCAAAATTTCTAAAAAATTTAAGTGTCTTGCGACTTATAGTTCATATGCACCGGGCTGCTATTTTAGTTACAAATTCCTAGGATTTATAGTGGCTAGCCTTTCTGTTCACTGGCGTCAAGTCATTTAGATTTTGCCGATGTCGTTTGTTTCTTTAAAAACCATGTTGCATATCTAGCAGAGGAGCTTGTCGTTCTGAGGGGCTAGCACAGCACGCGCACCACAAACATAGTCTCGGGTTCGAGTCTCAGTTCTGTCTCACTTTTTTCTTGACGATTTTAAACCTCGCGAACTGCCGTTGCATAATGGGCCGGCTCCCCCCCCCCCCTCCATCCTTCGTTCCCAGCCTCCTCTTACAACCCACACAATCTTCGGTTCTCGGCGCAGAAGCAATTTGCTTGGCTTTACATCCCTCCCAGGGTATCATTTCTAATACATCTTTTGGACAAGCTCGTAGTTTCCGTAGGGTGGGGCGCAAGCAAGCGT
>NC_041389.1:698838600-698839425 GCF_002162155.2 Triticum dicoccoides | reverse complement strand
GTTTCTTTAAAAACCATGTTGCATATCTAGCAGAGGAGCTTGTCGTTCTGAGGGGCTAGCACAGCACGCGCACCACAAACATAGTCTCGGGTTCGAGTCTCAGTTCTGTCTCACTTTTTTCTTGACGATTTTAAACCTCGCGAACTGCCGTTGCATAATGGGCCGGCTCCCCCCCCCCCTCCATCCTTCGTTCCCAGCCTCCTCTTACAACCCACACAATCTTCGGTTCTCGGCGCAGAAGCAATTTGCTTGGCTTTACATCCCTCCCAGGGTATCATTTCTAATACATCTTTTGGACAAGCTCGTAGTTTCCGTAGGGTGGGGCGCAAGCAAGCGTTTTCAGGCTCCGCTATAGCTAGCGTACTCTTTTGCTATCAATGAAAGTGAAAGAAAAAACCAGTGCCCAAGGGTCCACCGCCACATGTCATGCTCTGGACGCTCCCTTTGTATTTTATTTTTTATTTTTCGGCACGCGTTTTCGGCTTTTTAGATGTTTTTTTTGGTTTTTTGGCCTTTTGGTTTTTTTACCGGTCTTCCTTTAGCTTTTGGACAAAAAAATCAAAAAAATATTGCGTGAAAATACGCGTTTTTTCCCTTCCGTGAGAGGCACGTTTTTGTTTCCGTAAGAGGCATGACCATGTCTCTTGGAAACAAAAAAAAACATGTTTTCTCTTTTTTTTCCATTCGTAAGAGGTACAGTTTTGCCTTCGCGAGAGTCGAGCCTCTCGAAAAAAAATGTGTTTTCTCTTTTTTTTTTCCTTTCACGAGTGGCAAAGTTTTGCTTTTGCGAGAGGCATAACCGCTTTCGGAAAAGTACGTGTTTTC
>NC_041389.1:698837553-698838590 GCF_002162155.2 Triticum dicoccoides | reverse complement strand
TTTCTCTTTTTTTCCTACCATGAGAGGCACGGCCGTGCCTCTCGAAAAAAAAAAAAACGCGTGTTCTCTTTTTTTTTTTCCTTTCGCGAGAATCACGGTTTTGCTTCCGTGAGAGGAATGGTCGTGCCTCTCGAAAACAGCTTTCAGAAAGGAAAAATAAGTGCTCCCGGTACGGTTTTTTCATCCGGGTTTTCATGAAAATAAGTTCGTCAAAACCTATCAACATGGGATCTAATTTGGACGCATGATTTAAGAGATAAAATGTTTCGAATAAATTTCCAAATTACGACAAGTGGCGCACAAGCAACACGTCATTTGTCGCAACCTAGAGAGGGGGAAGTGTTTTTTGAAAGGAGTACTCCTCAATTAGTGTTTTTGCCTTCCTCGCGCCTTTCTCATTAATGTGAAAGCTTGAGCCTATGTACACCCCATTGCAGCATAACATCAACAAATTCATCATAAAGAAAAATGCCTAGCAGGCCATCGTGGAATGCAAAGAGGCCTGTTAATTGCAGCACGCAGCCACGACCTGACTGCGCACGTACATATCGCTAATCTCTGGCTACTGCGATCTAATCTGTCCATCAGTTCGCCATGGAGAGAAGTGGAGAAGGGAAGGCGGCGCCATGATAAGCAGGTGTCAATCCACGCACATGTTGCCGGTTCCCAGCAGAGCAGAGGCACGGATGAACGGCAAGAACACAAGGAAAAAGGTCGTTTATTTTGAGCATTAGATTAGTCCTGGTTTATCCTTCTCAAATTGATTGCTTCCATAAAAACGCATACTTTGCCGATTCTGGTTTTGGGACTGGGTTGAATCAGTGAGGTCCATCTGGCCAATTCCAATAGATAATGATATGAGGTAATGTATTGTTTACCCAAATTGCATTACTACAAATAATGAGTTCATAATACTATCTTGTGTTTCTAGTGTTGGAATTTGTTTTGGTATATGTCAATTTTGTATCAAGTTTTGATCATGTGATTGCAATGAATAGACAAAAATAGGGTATATTTTCACCATGGCATCTTCGTTC
>NC_041389.1:698763731-698837173 GCF_002162155.2 Triticum dicoccoides | reverse complement strand
GCAGGCAGGCATGATCGAAAAAAAGGAGGTGTAGGCAGCCAGCCACCCAACGTGCAAAAGAAAGCACGCAGGTACATCTTTGACGGCCTGATATGGAGGCTGTTCACGAACTACGTTCCAAAAAAAGCCCAGGGCTAGCTAGCTAATCTCGTGTCAGGCTATATAGCTCCATGTCGTCCGGTCGTCGAGAAATGGCAGAGTGCTACGCGCAGCTAGTGCTACGGACATCCACTGTACTAGCAGCTCTTTTGAGTGGCGTCGCAGGGGGTACGTACGAGTACTCTGTTGCAACGGAAGCAGCGTACGTACGTAGCGTAGCTCGATCAGGTTACGAGTAGCATGCATAAAATGACCACGTGACGTGAGGTGAGGTGAAACCGTGAAACAGAACCAACAAGGCGCCTGTGTGCTCATGTCCACGGTAGACAGGCCCACGCACCGCCGATGCTGCCGGCGTGCCCGATGCTTGCAGCCTTGTTCAAATCAACGGCAACAACGCTCTTTGTGTACTCTACCCGTGAGACACCGACCGAAGACCGACGTACCCCTGCCTTGTCGGTTCCAAACTAAGCATCACTGATTTTATGACACAAGGTGGTGTGTTTTGCGTTGAAACATGCATGCACCAGGGGTTTGGATCTGTGGGTGTCACGGTCGGGATGACCAATTAAGCAGACATGCGTGCGGGTCTCCCGGAATCTGTTAGGTGTCACATATATTAAGGCGCCTCAATGATGCTGGAGTAATTGCATACGGCGATACGGATACGTGAGCGTCAAAAAAACTTCAAGGGAACTGAACCTCTTGCTCCGAATCTTGCCGGCATGATCCATGGTCAAGTCCAGATCCTGATTCCCCGGGAGAATCCCTGAATTCCTTCGTCTCCCGTGTCCGCGAGCAGCCAAGCATGCTCCCGCGTCTATGTGGGTCCCGCGCCACGCATGGCAGATCTTTTGCTAGACGATGCTAACATCTTTGCTAGTCCTCTAGTACTCCCTTCGTCCGAAAAAACTTGTTCCAAAATTGCCCCTCACATGAATGTATCTAGCATCAAGTTAGTGCTAGATACTCCCTCCGTTTCAGAGTATAAGTATGGTGCAAATGCACGTTGATATTAAATGCATGCAAATATTGATATGATAATATTTGCACGATTAGTGCTAATGTTGATATTTGATATGATATTAACTGTATGTTTAATATGTTGAGCACTCACCAACGAAGTAACCTAAGTCGTTGAATTGACCTAATTTGATGGACGAGATTAGTTCAATCTACCTCTTCGGGTCATTTTATATTAGATACAAGCTGCAAGAATAGAATCATCATGCTCAAGAACCGTGGGCCGTTAATAATTAAATGTGACCATTTCAGCGTCATAACTCTTCGCAGAAGATACGTAATCTAACATGAAAAGTCCCAAACTCAACTAACGACTTGGTCATGGACTGACTTCCTCACCTAAGTGATGAATAATCTAGTTAAGAAACTTCAGAACTAAAAAGTAAACTATCCTAGCCTAGCTTAAGTGAGCAATGAGGGGTTCACGAAAATGGAGCTGCCACACCTCTTTTTATAGTGTCAAACATTTAATGGGTGCTTATTTTACTGTGCAAGACTAACAAGTGCTAACAAACATAATTATTGATTCATGGCTTAGAAGGAATAGTATTGAGAAAGATGGTTTATAGGATTCTCGAAAGGCGATTGCCTGGTAAAGGTAGTGTAGAATAAAGTTTTGAGAAATATCAAGGTTGAGAAGCATAGGTGCATTGATAAGATCTAGAGATGTTAGTAACCCGTGTCTTCTTATGAGGGTTCTGCACTAGTGTGATAACTGTCGTTGCTAACATCATTTCGTGTCGCCAGCATGAAGAATGACATCAAGAATAAGCATGTCGGAACCTCGGTTTGGAAGGACAGACTGGATGCAACCACCCCACTTACGTGGCCAACGACGCCTACACAAGCTACGACATGTACATGCGTATCGTTGGCATGAGGACGTGTCTCCTTCCCTTGCCGCCGAGGCATCGTGCAACAACAACAACAGTGGTGGCAGGCGTGCAATGAAGTGGTAGATGATCGATGATGGTTTCCTTGTTTATGTGATTATGCATTGAGATGTGCAATGTGAGATGTTAAGTTAGTTATATAATGGATGTTTAGTTTAGTTATGCAATGATATTTTATAAGTTTTATTGTTGTGCACAGACAGAGCAATGTTGTTGTTGTGTAGACACAGCGGGTCGCGTCGCAAACAATTCACTAAAGAACACTTGTGCGATGGCTACGACCACCGCGGCCAATTGATTCCTGACAAATGTTTGCTAGCTAGTCAATACAAACGGCTTGTCCAGGCGAATCATATGTATTATTTCACTGCATGACCCGTATGGCACACACATCTCATTTCTATACCATGTCCGATGTGTCTGCCATCACGCACATATCTTTTTCTGTCAAGCGGTTAGCACTTTTTGTTTCTCCGTCAAACGGTTATTTTTCCTACGGTTTACTATGCTTGCATCGCACACAGTTTGGTCCAATGATGTACACATTTGTACTCATAGCAGGGTTCTGCACCAGTGACTCCGTATACTACAAGTGCTATACAATTCAGCTTGGCCTTTAAGACTTTTCAGAAATTATATGGGCCAGGGACCCAACACATACTATCTTTTAATTCACCTTTCTTTTGGTGACCCTTTTTATATGGAATTCTGTTAGCCAGTTAGCAGCTGGGTCATTGACCTATGTGTCATCATGGTCAAAAAGTTGTACACTAGTCTTGATCACTTTGAAAACAAATGATGTAACTGATCCATCCACTAGTACTCTACGCGATCATTGAGCAATTAATATTGCCCCGTCACAGCATTGGTCATGTAGCATGGCCGTGAGCTACCTACGTGCTTTTTTCTAGTGCTTAGCTTTAGTCGCGCGAGTCTTTTTATACATGACGAATACATTTATGTCTATGCATCTGCAAGCCGGTAGGGCATGGACATTGGTTGAACAATCGGCCGATTCGCTTGTCCTATCAACTATCACTGCTAGAGGTTGGACAAGGAGCTCTAGATTTAAGAGTATTATGAAAGTGCTTTTCGTGGTAAAAAATGTATACACACTCTTACATCTAGAGGTTGGATTTCCAAGCGGTAGCTGTCGTGGTCCTAAGACTGACAGTAAAAAAAAAGGGGGGTAGGTATGGAGAGGCAAAATCTTACCTATGATGAAGGTGTACACACGAGGTTTTACAAGTTCAGGCTCTTCTCAGTGGAAGTAACAACCCTACGTCTCGGTGCCCGGAGGCGGTCGATTGGATTATGCGTGTGATATTACAAGGGGTGCGAACCCTTGTGCCAGAGAAGGGGGATGGCTCATATAGAGTACGCCAGGACCTCCATCGCCCTCCATTACAAGGGACTTAATGTACATAAAGTGGGGGCGTTACTGGTAACGCCAGCCTTAAGTGCTGTTAATAACCTTAAAGACTACGAAGTGAACGCCTGTCCATTGCCACGCTGAGTGACTCCTGGTCTTCGACAGGTCGAGTGATCCTCTGGATGGTCGAGTGACGGTAGAGAGGAGGACTTCCGAGTGACGTGACTGCCGAGTGGATTGCACTCGACATCTTCGACTGGGGGTCTCTTGCTGTCTCTTGGTCTTTTTATCTTCTAGGGTAGTGACCTTGGGTAGGACGTATAGGTCAGGCCTATGACCCTACCTCAGGTCTGTATCCTCATCAGTATCCAGTCCAAATATTTTTTTTAAAGATATTGATAGTCGAAGCTCCGAGAACTTGAGAGCATCCACACCGTGGTCTTTTTGCGCCTCTAAGCTTGCCTCTAAGGCCTTAGAGGCGGACGCTATACATTGTAGTCCTGGCCTCTAACCAAAAAGACATTGGCGTTGCCAAGGTTGTCAGAATCGTGATTTTGAATCGGATAGGAGCTCTGTTGGTAGGATCGCAAATCGTAGAATCTTCACTATCAGGATCGTAGAAATGTAGATTCTATGAACTAAAGTCCTAGATTCAGAGGGGTTAGTTTGGATCGTAAAGTCGTAGAATCGTACAACAGAATCTCGATTCTGACAACCTTGGGCGTTGCCTTTAAGGTAAGAGGCTGCCTCCAACCACTTGAAAATTGAAAAGAATCATGTATTTGCATGGCTGGGTTGTCTCACACATGTAAACAGTTCTAAAGGCATGGAAAGATTACATGTTTACTTGTTGAGTGGGTCCCAGCTTATAGGCTACATGACATGCTATACACTGCCATGCACTCCTCTCTCTCTCTCACGGCATAGTCCTCTTCCATCTCGCCGGGGAAAGGTCCATGGGGAGGGCACGACCGCACAAAAATGGTAATGGCGGAAGTGATGGTGTTAAGCTTCATGCACTAGCCAATGCAACCAAAAGTCCGAACTGATGGAAAGGCCTAATACAATCCACATATACTGTAACACCCCCTCTCACGTGTGACGGGGAAGACAAGTCAACACGTGCAACTGGAAGAGAGCGACGGCGCGCAAAACTCACGTATGACTCAAGAGGCCTCTACGTGGACACAAAGGGGGGCTATCAGCATTTTTTAAATAAATTGCGCAAACCAGGACTTGAACTCAAGACCTTAGCTCCGGTACCATGTTAATCTTCATGCACTAGCCAACGCAACCAAAAGTCCGAACTGATGGAGGGAGGCGGGCAATATATTTCAACAATCCCGCTCACTCTAGGCTATTTTAGTCTTTAGACGTGGGATCGATGTAGACCGCAGAATCATCTTTATTTAAGACTGCGTTGGCAGGGTCTTGAACTATGAACCTCTTGGTTGAAAGATTATGCACCTAACCAATTCACCCATCAGACCGATATGTGGGAGAGGGCCGAACATTAAACTCCAACACCCCCCCTCACGTCTATGCTCCTTTGAAGCTATATGACATGGGCAGCGGGAGCGGCAGGAGGCCGCAATTATTTATTGCGTTTACTGGGTTTTAAACCATGAACCCCTTGCGCAGTTGTTCATGTTCAGTCAGACTGGGGGGGGGGGGTGAGTTTCACAACCTCAACTCCTTCCCCCAGACGCTTGGGATCACTAACCGTTTAGCATGTCCACATACACATCAGCAGAATGGTTCTGTGGAACGCAAGCATCGTCATATCATCGAAACTGGTCTTACTCTTTTCGCCCTCTCCCTCGGCTCCTCCTCCATCAGCAACCTTACCAGGGGGTGGTCGGCGTGTGTGCCAGCTTTGCGGCCTTGAGGGACATGATACGTCTCCAATGTATCTATAATTTTTGATTGTTCCATGCTATTATATTACCCCTTTTGGATGTTTATGGACTTTATTTTACACATTTATATCATTTTTGGGACTAACCTACTAACCGGAGGCCCATCCCGTATTGCTGTTTTTTTTGCTTATTTCAGTATTTCGAAGAAAAGGAATATCAAACGGAGTCCAAACTGAATGAAACCTTCGGGAGTGTGATTTTTGGAACGAACGTGATCCAGAGGACTTGGAGTGCAAGTCAAGAAGCAGCCGAGGCTCCCACGAGATAGGAGGGCGCGCCCCCTGTCTCGTGGGCCCCTCGGGCGGCCACCGACGTACTTCTTCCTCCTATATAAGCCTACGTACCCCGAAAACATCCAGGGGCAGGACGGAACACAATTTCCACCACCGTAACCTTTTGTATCCGCGAGATCCCATCTTGGAGCCTTCGCCGGCACTCTGCCGGAGGGGGAATCGACCACGGAGGGCTTCTACATCAACACCCTTGCCTCTCTGATGAGTTGTGAGTAGTTTACCACAGACCTACGGGTCCATAGTTATTAGCTAGATGGCTTCTTCTCTCTTTTTGGATCTCAATACAGTGTTCTCCCCATCTCTTGTGGAGAACTATTCGATGTAATCTCTTTTTGCGGTGTGTTTGTCGAGATCAGATGAATTGTGGGTTTATGATCAGATTTATCTATGGTTAATAATTGAATCTTCTCTGAATTATTTTATATGATTGAGTTATCTTTGCAAGTCTCTTCGAATTATCGGTTTGGTTTGGCCTACTAGATTGATCTTTCTTGCCATGGGATAAGTGCTTAGCTTTGGGTTCAATCTTGCGGTGTTCTTACCCAGTGACAGAAAGGGTTGCAAGACACGTATTTTATTGTTGCCATCGAGGATAACAAGATGGGGTTTATATCATATTGCTTGAGTTTATCTCTCTACATCATGTCATCTTGCTTAATGCGTTACTCTGTTCTTATGAACTTAATACTCTAGATGCATGCTGGATAGCGATCGATGTGTGGAGTAATAGTAGTAGATGCAGGCAGGAGTCGATCTACTTGTTATGGATGTGATGCCTATATACATGATCATGCCTAGATAACGTCATAATTATTCGCTTTTCTATCAATTGCTCGACAGTAATTTGTTCACCCACCATAATACTTATGCTCTCGAGAGAAGCCTCTAGTGAAACCTATGGCCCCCGGGTCTATCTCTTATCATATTTGTTTCCAATCTACTTATATTTGCATCTTTATTTTATGCATCTATATTAAAAAATACCAAAAATATATTTATCTTATCATACTATCTCTATCAGATCTCACTTTTGCAAGTGGCCGTGAAGGGATTGACAACCCCTTTGTCGCGTTGGTTGCGAGTTCTTTGTTTGTGTGTGTAGGTTCGTGGGATTTGTTGAGGAGCCTCCTACTGGATTGATACCTTGGTTCTCAAAAACTGAGGGAAATACTTACACTACTATTGCTGCATCACCCTCTCCTCTTTGAGGAAAACCAACGCAAGCTCAAGGCGTAGCAAGAAGGATTTCTGGCACCGTTGCCGGGGAGGTCTTCGCTCAAGTCAAGACATACCAAGTACCCATCACAAACTCATCTCCCTCGCATTTACTTTATTTGCCATTTGCCTCTCGTTTTCCTCTCCCCCACTTCACCCTTGCAGTTTTATTTGCCCTCTCTTTCCCAATCTCCCCCTCTCTTTCGCTTGCTTTTTCTTGCTCGCCCTTGTTTGCCATTATGTCTGAAATTGGGGAGATTATCATAGATATGGACAATAATGATATCATGAAAAATTCAGAGGCCCCGGCCGAAGAACCCCCTATCTTGCATACTAAAACTTTTTGAATCGGTAGTGGTAACATTATTAGAAAAGGTGTTATTCAAGATTTCTTTACTTGTGCCAGTGCTTTACCTTCCATGGGTGGTTCTATTCTTCATAAAACTAGTAGTCTTGCGGATGCTATCGCTATGCTTATAGTTGAACTTGAGAGACAATTTATGCATATGCATCCTTGCATACAAAGGATTTTCCTAGACTTTTCCAATATTGAGTATTCTTCTGTTAAGCGCGCTGTTACTATCTTTTTGGATCATGAGTTTAGATTTATAATAAGAGAGGCCAAAGAAATCTTTGCGCACTATATGGTGGACACCGGTCGTCCTCCCATAGAGGCGGTTCTCTTTGATCAAGAGGAAATTAGGCATTTTCAATCTTCGGACTATGTTGCTTTCAATGAAAACCTTAGAAAAAAGGTTCCTACCAATGTCTTGATTGATAGAATTTCTGAACTTAATAATGATTTTGCTCTTCGAAATAATGAGCTAGGATACTCTCTTGAGTATAGGCTCACAAGATTTTGCCAAAAGAATGCTTTTAGTGATGAATTAGTTGTGCATTATGAAGGGCCAAGCGAGGAACCTGTTCCTCCTGAGATTGATCTTGGGGACTTTTGTCCCACTAAATTTAGCCCTTTTGATTATTTTTGCTTGCCTCAAAGGAAACTTGCTGCTGAACATAGAGAATATGAGATGAGTTTTCCAGACCTATCTTATTATTATGGCACTACTTAGATCTATCTTCGCTTTTATGCCTAGCTAGGGGCGTTAAACGATAGCGCTAGTTGGGAGGCAATCCAATTTTCTTTGTGTCCTTTTGTTTTTGTTCCTGTGTAGTAATAAATTTTGCATCTACCTTCTGTTTAGATGTGTTTTTAGCTTTTAATTAGTGTTTGTGCCAAGTAGAACCTACATGATAAACTATGATGATAGTTGATTTGATTCTGCTGAAAAACAGAAACTTTGCGCTCACGAGAAAAAAATCAATAAATCACAGAAACATGATTTTGCATTGATTCTTTTTGCTGCTGATCAATAAACCAATTTTCCAGTACTTCCTATTTTGGTAGGATTTTTAAAGTTCCATAAGTTTGTGTTAGTTACAGATTGCTACAGACTATTCTGTTTTTGACAGATTCTGTTTTTCGTGTGTTGTTTGCTTATTTTGATGCATCTATGGCTAGTAAAATAGTTTATAAACCATAGAGAAGTTGGAATACAGTAGGTTTAAAACCAAAATAAATAAAGAATGAGTTCATTACAGTACCTTATGTGGTGGTTTTGTTTTCTTTCACCAACGGAGCTTATAAGATTTCCTGTTGAGTTTTGTGTTGTGAAGTTTTCAAGTTTTGGGTAAAGCTTTTATGGACTATGGAATAAGGAGTGGCAAGAGCCTAATCTTGGGGATGCCCAAGGCACCCCAAGATATTCAAGGATAGCCAAAAGCCTAAGCTTGAGGATGCCCCGGGAAGGCATCCCCTCTTTCGTCTTCGTTCATTGGTAACTTTACTTGGAGCTATATTTTTATTCACCACATGATATGTGTTTTGATTGGAGCGTCATGTATTATATTAGTCTTTGCTTTTTAGTTTACCACAATCATCCTTGCTGTACACACCTTTTTGGAGAAGCCTATTTTATTAGAATTTGCTAGAATACTCTATGTGCTTCACTTGTATCTTTTGAGTTTGATTGTTTTTGCTCTAGTACTTCACTTATATCTTTTAGAGCACGGTGGTGTCTTAATTTTGGAGAAATTGCTAGTCTCTCATGCTTCACTTATATTATTTGGAGAGTCTTTTAGAACAGCATGGTATTTGCTTTGGTTACAAATTTGGTCCTAGAATGACGAGCATCCAAGTTGGGTATAATAAAAACTATCATAGAAATTGAATTGGATGCTATGATCAATTTGTTGCTTGATAATTGTTTTGAGATATAAAGGTAGTAATGTTAGGGTCATGCTAGTGGATAATTATGAAATTGAGAAATACTTTTGTTGAAGTTGGCAAGTCCCGTAGCATGCATGTATGGTAAAAGTTGTGTGACAAATTTGTTGCATGAGGTGCTCTTTTGAGTGTCTTCCTTATGAGTGGCAGTCGGGGACGAGCGATGGAATTTTTTCCTACCAATCTATCCCTCTTGGGGCATGTGTAGTAGTACTTTGCTTAGAGGGCTAAGTAGACTTTTGCAATAAGTATATGATTTCTTTATGACTAATGTGAGTCCATGGATATACGCACACTCATGCTTCCACTTTGCTAGCTTTTCTTATTACCGCGCAACTCTCGCCGATATTGAACCCATTATTTACCTTCCTCAAAACAGCCACTATACCTACCTATTATGGCATTTCCATAGCCATTCCGAGATATATTGCCATGCAACTTTCCACCATTTAATTTACTATGACACGTTTCATCATTGTCATATTGCTCTTTGCATGATCATGTAGTTGACATCGTATTTGTGACAAAGCCACCTTCATAATTTTCATACATGTCGCTCTTGATTCATTGCATATCCCGGTACACCGCCGGAGGCATTCACATAGAGTCATATCTTGTTCTAGCTTTGAGTTGTAATTCTTGAGTTGTAAATCCATAAAAGTGTGATGATCTTTATTATTAGAGCATTGTCCTAGTGAGGAAAGGATGATGAAGACTATGATTCCCCCACAAGTCGGGATGAGACTTCGGACTTTATAAAAATAAAAGAGGCCAAAGAAGCCCACCAAAAAGAAAAAAAAGAAAAAGAAAAAAAGGGAAAAAGAAAAAGAAAAAAAGAAAAAAAAAGAGAAATAAAAAGAGAGAAAGAGAGAGAAGGGACAATTGCTACTATCTCTTTTTCCACACTTGTGCTTCAAAAATAGCACCATGATCTTCATGATAGAGAGTCTCATATGTTGTCACTTTCATATACTAGTGGGAATTTTTCATTATAGAAATTAGCTTGTATATTCCAATGACGGGCTTCCTCAAAGTGCCCTAGGTCTTCGTGAGCAAGAAAGTTGGATGCACACCCACTTAGTTTCTTTTGTTGAGCTTTCATATATTTATAGCTCTAGTGCATCCATTGCATGGCAATCCCTACTCACTCACATTGATATCTATTGATAGGCATTTCCATAGCCCGTTGATACGCCTAGTTGATGTGAGACTATCTTCTCCCACTTTTTGTTCTTACAACCACCACCATTTACCACCATAGTGCTATGTCCATGGCTTGCGCTCATGTATTGCGTAAGAGTTGAAAAAAAGCTGAAGCGCGTTAAAAAGTATGAACCAATTGCTCGGCTCGTCATCGGGGTTGTACATGATGGGAGTATTTTGTGTAATGAAAATGAAGCATGGCCTAACTATATGATTTTGTAGGGATAAGCTTTCTTTGGCTATGCTATTTTGATAGGACATGATTATTTGTTAGTATGCTTTGAAGCATTATTATTTTTATGTTTTATAAGCTTTTATCTTGAATCATTTGGATCTGAACATTCATGCCACATTAAAGAAAATTACATTGAGAATTATGCTAGGTAGCATTCCACATCAAAAATTTCTTTTTTATCATTTACCTACTCGAGGACGAGTAGGAATTAAGCTTGGGGATGCTTGATACGTCTCCAACGTATCTATAATTTTTGATTGTTCCATGATATCATATTACCCCTTTTGGATGTTTATGGGCTTTATTTTACACATTTATATCATTTTTGGGACTAACCTACTAACCGGAGACCCAACCCGTATTGCTGTTTTTTTGCCTATTTCAGTATTTTGAAGAAAAGGAATATCAAATGGAGTCCAAACGGAATGAAACCTTCAGGAGCGTGATTTTTGGAACGAACGTGATCCAGAGGACTTGGAGTGCAAGTCAAGAAGTAGCCGAGGCTCCCACGAGATAGGAGGGCGCCCCCCCTGTAGGGCGCGCCCCCTGTCTCGTGGGCCCCTCGGGCGGCCATCGACGTACTTCTTTCTCCTATATAAGCCTACGTACCCCGAAAACATCCAGGGGCAGGACGAAACACAATTTCCACCACCGTAACCTTCTGTATCCGCGAGATCCCATCTTGGAGCCTTAGCCGGCACTCTGTCGGAGGGGGAATCGACCATGGAGGGCTTCTAAATCAACACCCTTGCCTCTCCGATGAGTTGTGAGTAGTTTACCACAGACCTACGGGTCCATAGTTATTAGCTAGATGGCTTCTTCTCTCTTTTTCGATCTCAATACAATGTTCTCCCCCTCTCTTGTGGAGAAATATTCGATGTAATCTCTTTTTGCGGTGTGTTTGTCGAGATCTGATGAATTGTGGGTTTATGATCAGATTTACCTATGGTTAATAATTGAATCTTCTCTGAATTCTTTTATATGATTGAGTTATCTTTGCAAGTCTCTTCGAATTATCGGTTTGGTTTGGCCTACTAGATTGATCTTTCTTGCCATGGGAAAGTGCTTAGCTTTGGGTTCAATTTTGCGGTGTTCTTACCCAGTGACAGAAAGGGTTGCAAGTCACATATTGTATTGTTGCCATCGAGGATAACAAGATGGGGTTTATATCATATTGCTTGAGTTTATCCCTCTACATCATTTAATCTTGCTTAATGCATTACTCTGTTCTTATGAACTTAATACTCTAGATGCATGCTGTATAGCGGTCAATGTGTGGAGTAATAGTAGTAGATGCAGGCAGGAGTCAGTCTACTTGTTATGGATATGATGCCTATATACATGATCATGCCTAGATAACGTCATAATTATTCACTTTTCTATCAATTGATCGACAGTAATTTGTTCACCCACCGTAATACTTATGCTCTCGAGAGAAGCCTCTAGTGAAACCTATGGCCCCCGGGTCTATCTCTTCTCATATTTTTTTCCAATCTACTTTTATTTGCATCTTTATTTTCTACATCTATATTATAAAATACCAAAAATATATTTATCTTATCATACTATCTCTATCAGATCTCACTTTCGCAAGTGGCAGTGAAGGGATTGACAACCCCTTTGTCGCGTTGGTTGCGAGTTCTTTGTTTGTTTGTGTAGGTTCGTGGGACTTGTTGAGGAGCCTCCTACAGGATTGATACCTTGGTTCTCAAAAACTGAGGGAAATACTTACGCTACTATTGCTGCATCACCCTCTCCTCTTTGAGGAAAACCAACGCAAGCTCAACACGTAGCAGGACACTAGGCCTCCAAGTGACATCGCCGTTTCCAGCGGAGTTTTCTGGGCCTTGGAAATGATGGCAAGGATACGCGTAATAACGCGTGTCAGGTCGCCATGGCTGATCACCCGGCGCCACAGAAGCAGCAGAGACATACTTGGATAGAAGGCCTCCCCAAAGTCGGTTTGGAATGCAAGGAAGAGTCCTTCTCGGATTCCTGCACCAGACGCCACGGTCCGCGGCATCTGGCCTAGATACCATGGTCCTCGGCGTCTGGCCCAGGGCCAGATGCCAGGTCCCCTGGTGTCTGGTCCATGACCTCTGCAAAACTTCATTTTGCACCGACCTAAAGCCCCGTGGGCCTTACCCCCTGGCCTAACCAAAGTGTCCTCGCACCAGAACATTTCGGGAAACATCCGGAACCCTTCTGGAGACCAAACACTATCATCCTATATATCAATTTTTACCTCTAGACCATCCCATAGTTCCTCATCATGTCTGTGATCTCATGTGAGACTCTAAACAACATCCGATTAGCAACATCCATAACTCACATAATACTATATCATCAACGAACATTAAGCGTGCGGACCCTATGGGTTCGATAATGATGTAGACATGACCGAGATGCTTCTCCGGTCAATAACCAATAGCGGGACCTAGATGCCCATATTGGTTCATACATATTATTCGAAGATCTTTATCGGTCGAACCTTTATGACAACATGCGTAGTTCCCTTTGTCTGTCGATATGTTACTTGCCCGAGATTCGATCGTTAGTATCTCCATACCTAGTTCAATCTCGTTACCGGCAAGTCTCTTTACTCGTTCCATAATACATCATCTTGTAACTAAGTCCTTAGTCACTTTGCTTCAAGCTTCTTGTGATGTTGTATTACCGAGAGGGCCCAGAGATACCTTTCCGTCATACAGAGTGACAAATCCTAATCTCGATCCGTGCCAACTCAACAGACACCTTCGGAGATACCTGTAGAGCACCTTTATGATCACCCAGTTACGAAGTGACGTCTGATACACACAAGGCATTCCTTCGGAGTCCGGGAGTTGCATGATCTCATGGTTGAAGGAATATGTATTTGACATTAAAAAAGCAGTAGCAATAAACTGAACGATCATATGCTATGCTAACGGATGGGTCTTGTCCATTACATCATTCTCCTAATGACGTGATCTCATTATCAGACGACAACTCGTGTCTATGGTTAGGAAACCTAAACCATCTTTGACCAAAGCGCTAGTCAAGGAGAGGCTTACTAGGGACATGGTATTTGTTTATGTATTCACACATGCATTTAAGTTTTCGATCAATACAATTATAGCATGAATAATAACCCTTTATCATGATTAAGGAAATATAATAATAACCACTTTATTATTGCCTCTAGGGCATATTTCCAACAGTCTCCCACTTGCACTACAGTCAATAATCTAGATACATAGTAATGAATCTAACACCCATGGAGTCTTGGTGCTGATCATGTTTTGTCGGTGGAAGAGGTTTAGTCAATGGGTCTGCCACATTCGGATCTGTATGTACTTTGCAAATTTCTGTATCTCCTTCCTTGGCTTTTTCATGAATGGAGTTGAAGCGTCGCTTGATGTGTTTGGTTTTCTTGTGAAACCGGTGCTCTTTGGCTATGGCAATTGTTCCAGTGTTGTGACAAAAGATTGTCATTGGACCCGATGCACTGGGTATTACACCCAGATCGAATATGAACACCTTCATCCAGACTCCTTCACACGCTACTTTTGAAGCAGCTATATACGCCGCTTAACATGTAGATCCTGCCACGACGCTCTGCTTAGAACTGCACCAACTGACAGCTCCACCATTCAATATAAATATGTATCTGGTTTGTGACTTAGAGTCATCCGGATCTGTGTCAAAGCTAGCATCGATGTAACCCATTACGACGAGCTCTCTGTCACCTCCATAAACTAGAAACATATCCTTGGTCCTTTTCAAGTACTTCAGGATATTCTTGACCGCTATCTAGTGATCCACTCCTGGATTACTTTGGTACCTCCCTACCAAACTTATGGCAAGGCACACGTCTGGTACAAAGCATGGCATACATTATAGAACATATGGCTGAGGCATAGGGAATGACTTTCATTCTCTCTCTATCTTCAGCCGTGGTCGGACTTTGAGTATGACCCAATTTCACACTTTGAAACACAGGAAAGAACCCTTTCTTTTACTATCCAGTTTGAACTTCTACAGAACTTTGTCAAGGTATGTGCTTTGTGAAAGTCCTATTAAGCGTCTCGATCTACCCCTGTAAATCTTGATGCCCAATATGTAAGTAGCTTCACCGAGGTCTTCCAATGAAAAATTCTTATTCAAATATCCTTTTATGCTATCTAGAAATTATATGTCAGTTCCAATCAACAATATGTCATCCACATATAATATTAGAAATGCTACAGAGCTCCCACTCACTTTCTTATAAATACAGGCTTCACCGTAACTCTGTATAAAACCAAATGCTTTGATCAGCTCATCAAAGCGTATATTCCAACTCCGAGATGCTTGCACCAGTCCATAGATGGATCACTGGAGCTTGCACACTTTGTTAGCACCCTTACGATCGACAAAACCTTTTGGTTGCATCAAATAAAACTCTTCTTTAAAAAAACACGTTAAGGAATGCAGTTTTGACGTCCATTTGCTAGATTTCATAATCATAAAATGCGGCAATTGCTAACTTGATTCTGACAGACTTTAGCATCGCTATGGGTGATAAAGTCTCATTGTAGTCAACCCCTTGAACTTGTCGAAAACCTTTTGCAACAAGTCGAGCTTTGTAGACAGTTATATTACCATCAGTGTTCGTCTTCCTCTTGAAGATCCATTTATTCTCAATGGCTTGCCGATCATTGGGCAAGTCCACCAAAGTCCACACTTTGTTCTCATACATGGATCCTATCTCAGATTTCATGGCCTCAAGCCATTTGTCGGAATCTGGGCTCATCATAGCTTCTTCATAGTTCGCAGGTTCACCGTTGTCTAACAACATGACTTCCAGGACAGGATTACCGTACCACTCTGGTGTGGTACGTGTTCTAATTGACCTACGAGGTTCAGTAGTAACTTGATCTAAAGTTTCATGATCATCATTTACTTCCTCTCTGGTTGGTGAAGGCATCACGGGAACGACTTTCTCTGATGCACTACTTTCAAATTCGACAGCAGGTAAAACTACCTCATCAAGTTCTACTTTCCTCCCACTCACTTCTTTCGAGAGAAACTCCTTCTCTAGAAATGACTGTAAGTGCATCTAGTGCCCCTTAGTGATTTTGGTGTATTGAAGACTTATAGGTTAAGGGACTAATGCGTTTGTGAGTGTACACATGTCTATAAGTATATGAGGAGTTTGATATTTACGGAGAAAGTCGACCCCTAAAAATGAAGTTCTTCAACTGAAGACTTTGATATTCTGAAGACTTTCTGAAGACTTTGAAAGTGAAGAAATTGGTGTGACCTTGAAGACTTGGTATTCATTTGTGGAACATGAAGCGTGAAGACTTTTGTTTTCGTAGTTTCATTTTCTCTTTCTTGAGTCATAGGAAACACCGTACTGTTAAAGGGGGTCGAGGAAATACTAAGGAAAAATTTCCATGTGATGCTCAACTCAAAATCCTACACCTACCAATCCCTTCAAGTGAAGCCTTTGGAAATCTCATACAGTTCAGTCACTTTCTTCAGTGACAGAGACGAAGTTCTTCTGGTTGATGATGAATTTGTTCTGACTGAGGATTTAGGAATTCGTCAGTGCGAATTACCTACACAGTGAGGAACATGATAGCCCTGAGGAATTTGAGAGTCAAATTTCCGACCGTTGCTGTGCTGCGCGCCAGCTGTCCCAAAATATCTTATCCACCTAACGGTCATATCATTGAAGGGCATTTATGTCTTATCATGTCGGGCTGCTCCTTAGGCTATAAATAGCCGCCCCCTACAACCACTAGCTAGTTGGCTGCTCCGAGAGAAACTGACACTTGTCATTTGAGAGCAACCCATCCTCCGAGGACTTTGAGCAAAAATCATCAAGTGAGGAAAACCCAAAACCAAACCCCTACAAACCCAAAGTGATTGAGCATCACTGAAGAAATTGATCCTGCATGGATCCGATGCTTGTTACCTTTAAAGACTGTGCTTCTTCCAGATGGTTAGGCGTCAAGGTCTAGAGCATCTAAGAGGAATTGTGGATCGCCGAGTGACCAAGTCTGTGAAGGTTTGGAAGTCGCATGAAGACTTACCACGAGTGATTGGACGAGGTCTGTGTGACCTTAGTTCAAGGAGAATACGGTGAGGACTGGGTGTCCTGAGCTGCATGCTCAGCGACTGGGTGTCCGGGACTGTGTGTCCTCGAGTTTAAATACTCAGCCGCTCCAACCAGACGTACAACTGAGACAACAGTTGGAACTGGTCTACCAAATCATTGTCTTCACCAACCTAACTGGTTCTATTTCCTCAACCTTTTCATTTCCTCATTACTGTGTTGAGTGTTTGTTCATATCTGTGTTTGAAGACTTTGACTGAAGACTTTCTCAATTTCCGCAGTTCAATTTCTTCAGTCTGTTTGTCTTCATCTTGTGTTATCCTGTGATTACGCTTTTTGTACTCTGTGCTAGTCTTCATTTCATCATGATGACCATGCTTGTATTCTGTTATGCTTACTTCTGAGTACTTATTCCGCTGCTAATAGTTCTTCGCTAAGGAATTTCCTCACCGGCAAATTCCTCAGTGAAGAATTCATAAAAATCGCCTATTCAACCCCCCTCTAGTCGACATAACGCACTTTCAATGACCCATTCTTAGCAACAAATATCTTGCCTTCGGATCTGTGGTAGAAGGTATACCCAGTAGTTTCTTTAGGGTATCCTATGAAGACGCACTTCTCCGCTTTGGGTTCGAGCTTATCAGGCTGAAGCCTTTTGACATAAGCGTCACATCCCCAAACTTTAAGAAATGAGAACTTAGATTTCTTGCCAAACCATAGTTCATATGGTGTCATCTCAATGGATTTAGACGGTGCTCAATTTAAAGTGAATGCGACTATCTCTAATGCATAACCCCAAAATGATAGCGGCAAATCGGTAAGAGAAATCATAGAACACACCATATCCAATAAAATACAGTTACGACGTTCGGACACACTATTACGTTGTGGTGTTCCAGGTGGCGTGAGTTGTGAAACAATTCCACATTGTCTTTAATGAAGGCCAAACTCGTAACTCAAATATTCACCTCCGCAATGTAACATCCCAAATTTTCAATTTGGAATGTTATGCATAGGTCATCATATGCATATCATATTTTATTGCATTTTGGTTGTGTTGGAAATATGCCCTAGAGGCAATAATAAAATGGTTATTATTGTATTTCCTTGTTCATGATAATTGTCTATTGTTCATGCTATAATTGTATTAACTAGAAACCATAATACATGTGTGAATACATAGACCACAACATGTCCCTAGTGAGCCTCTAGTTGACTAGCTCGTTGATCAATAGATGGTTATGGTTTCCTGACCATGGACATTGGATGTCATTGATAATGGGATCACATCATTAGGAGAATGATGTGATGGACAAGACATAGTCCTAAGCATAGCACAAGATCGTGTAGTTCGTTTGCTAAAGCTTTTCTAATGTCAAGTATCATTTCCTTAGACGATGAGATTGTGCAACTCCCGGATACCATAGGAATGCTTTGGGTGTACCAAACGTCACAACATAACGAAGTGGCTATAAAGGTGCACTACAGGTATCTCCGAAAGTGTCTGCTGGGTTGGCACAAATCGAGACTGGGATTTGTCACTCCGTATGACGGAGAGGTATATCTGGGCCCACTCGGTAATGCATCATCATAATGAGCTCAATGTGACTAAGTAGTTAGTCGTGGGATCATGCATTACGGAATGAGTAAAGTGACTTGCTGGTAATGAGATTGAACGAGGTATTGGGATACCGACGATCGAATCTCGGGCAAGTAACATACCGATTGACAAAGGGAATTGTATACGGGATTGATTGAATCCTCGACATCGTGGTTCATCTGATGAGATCATCGTGGAACATGTGGGAGCCAACATGGGTATCCAGATCCCACTGTTTGTTATTGGCCAGAGAACATCTCGGTCATGTCTGCATGGTTCCCGAACCCGTAGGGTCTACACACTTAAGGTTTTGTGACACTAGAGTTGTTATGGGAAATAGTATGTGGTCACCGAAGGTAGTTCAGAGTCCCGGATGTGATCTCGGACGTCACGAGGAGTTTTGGAATGGTCCGTCAGTGAAGATCGATATATTGGACGAAGGGTATTGGAGTCCGGAAGTGTTCGGGGGTACCAGGCTATGGCCAGCATGACAGAAAGGTGTTTCGGGAGCCCCGACAAGTGTTGGAGGGCCTCATGGGCCAAAGGGGAGAGGGAAACCAGCCCACTAAGGGGTGGTGCACCCCCACACCCTTTCCCACGTTATTTGGGGAGGTGGGGCGCCTCCACCTGGCTTGGGAGGCAATCCTCCACCTGCTTGGCTTGGGGGGCAAGTCTCCCTAGGATTTTCTCTAGGGAGATCCAATCTGCTTGGACGCCGCCCCCTGGGGGAAACCCGAGGGTGCCTCCACCTCTCCCCTTGCCCCTATATATAGTGGAGGGGTGGGAGGGTAGCCACACCTCTTCCCTGGCGTAGCCCTCTCACTCCTCCAACACCTCCTCCTCCTCTGTAGTGCTTGGCGAAGCCCTGCTGGAGAACCACAAGCTCCACCACCACCACGCCGTCGTGCTGTCGGAGTTCTCCCTCAACTTCTCCTCTCCCTTTCTAGATCAAGAAGGAGGAGACGTCCCCGGGCTGTACGTGTGTTGAACGCGGAGGCGCCGTCCGTTCGGCGCTAGATCGGATCTTCCGCGATTTGAATCGCCGCGAGTACGACTCCATCAACCGCGTTCTTGTAACAATTCCGCTTAGCGATCTTCAAGGGTATGAAGATGCTCATCCTCTCCCTCTCTTGTTGCTAGAATCTCCATAGATTGATCTCGGTGATGCGTAGAATTTTTTTGAACTTGTGCTACGTTCCCCAACAGTGGCATCATGAGCTAGGTCTATTGCGTAGATTCTATGCACGAGTAGAACACAAGTTGTTGTGGGCGTTGATTTTGTTCAATATGCTTACCGTTACTAGTCCTATCTTGTTTCGACGGTATTGTGGGATGAAGCGGCCCAGACCGACCTTACACGTACACTTACGTGAGACAGGTTCCACCGACTGACATGCTCTTGTTGCATAAGGTGGCTAGAGGGTGCCAGTCTCTCCCACTTTAGTCGGATTGGATTCGATGAATAGGGTCCTTATGAAGGGTAAATAGCAATTGGCATATCACCATTGTGGCTTTTGTGTAGGTAAGAAACGTTCTTGCTAGAAACCCATAGCAGCCACGTAAAACATGCAACAACAATTAGAGGACGTCTAACTTGTTTTTGTAGGGAATGCTATGTGATGTGATATGGCCAAAAGGATGTGATGAATGAAAGATGTGATGCATGAGATTGATCATGTTCTTGTAATAGGAATCACGACTTGCATGTCGATGAGTATGACAACCGGCAGGAGCCATAGGAGTTGTCTTAATTTATTGTATGACCTGCGTGTCATTGAAAACGCCATGTAATTACTTTACTTTATTGCTAACCGTTAGCCATAGTAGTAGAAGTAATAGTTGGCAAGACAACTTCATGAAGACACGATGATGGAGATCATGGTGTCATGCCGGTGACGAAGGTGATCATGCTGCGCCTTAAAGATGGAGATCAAAGGCGCAAGATGATATTGGCCATATCATGTCACTTTATGATTTACATGTGATGTTTGTCATGTTTACATCTTATTTGCTTAGAACGACGGTAGCATAAATAAGATGATCCCTCCTAAAATTTCAAGAAAGTGTTCCCCCTAACTGTGCACCGACACGAAAGTTCATTGTTTCGAAGCACCATGTGATGATCGGGTGTGATAGATTCTAACGTTCACATACAACGGGTGTAAGCCAGATTTACAGATGCAAAACACTTAGGTTGACTTGACGAGCCTAGCATGTACAGACATGGCCTCGGAACACAAGATACCGAAAGGTCGAACATGAGTTGTATAGTAGATACGATCAACATGAAGATGTTCACCGATGATGACTAGTCCGTCTCACATGATGATCGGACACGGCCTAGTTGACTCGGATCATGTATCACTTAGATGACTAGAGGGATGTCTATCTGAGTGGGAGTTCATTAGATGAACTTAATTATCATGAACATAGTCAAAAGGCCTTTGCAAATTATATTGTAGCTTGCGCTTTAGTTCTACTGTTTTAGATATGTTCCTAGAGAAAATTTAGTTGAAAGTTGATAGTAGCAATTATGCGGACTGGGTCCGTAAACTGAAGATTGTCCTCATTGCTGCGCAGAAGGCTTATGTCCTTAATGCACCGCTCGGTGTGTTGAACCTCGAACGTCGTTTGTGGATGTTGCGAACATCTGACATACACGTTTTGATGACTACGTGATAGTTCAGTAGTGTTAAACTGTTTAGAATTGAGGCACCGAAGACGATTTTGAAACGTCGCGGAACATATGAGATGTTCCGAGGGATGAAATTGGGATTTCAGGCTCGTGCAAACGTCAAGAGGTATAAGACCTCCGACGAGTTTCTTAGCCTACAAACTAAGGGAGAAAAGCGCAATCGTTGAGCTTGTACTCAGATTGTCTGGGTACAACAATCACTTGAATCGAGTGGGAATTAATCTTCCAGATGAGATAGTGATGTTTCTCCAAAGTCATTGCCACCAAGCTACTAGAGCTTCGTGATGAATTATAACATATCAGGGATAGATATGATGATCCTTGAATTATTCGCGATGTTTGACACCACGAAAGTAGAAATCAAGAAGGAGCATCAATTGTTGATGGTTAGTGAAACCACTAGTTTCAAGAAGGGCAAGGGCAAGAAGGGATACTTCATGAAATGGCAAATCAGTTGCTGCTCTAGTGAAGAAACCCAAGGTTGAACCCAAACCCGAGACTAAGTGCTTCTGTAATAAGGGGAACGGTCGCTGGAGCAGAATTACCCTAGATACTTGGTAGATAAGAAGGCAGGCAAGGTCGACAGAAGTATATTAGATATACATATTATTAATGTGTACTTTACTAGTACTCCTAGTAGCACCATGGTAATAGATACCGGTTCGGTCGCTAAGTGTTAGTAACTCAAAATAAAAGGCTACGGAATAAACAGAGACTAGCTAAAGGCGAGGTGACGATATGTGTTGGAAGTATTTCCAAGGTTGATGTGATCAAACATCGCACACTCCCTCTACCATCGGGATCGATGTTAAACCTAAATAATTGTTATTTGGTGTTTGCGTTGAGCATAGACATGATTGGATTATGTCTATCGCAATACGATTATTCATTTAAGGAGAATAATGGTTACTTTGTTTATTTGAATAATACCTTCAATGGTCTTGCACCTAAAATGAATGGTTTATTGAACTCGATCGTAGTGATACACATGTTCATGCCAAAAGATATAAGATAGTAATGATAGTACCACCTGCTTGTGGCACTGCCATTTGAGTCATATTGGTATAAAACGCATGAAGAAGCTCCATGTTGATGGATCTTTGGACTCACTCGTTTTTTTGAAAAGTTTGAGACATGCAAACCATGTCTATTGGTATGTACGCATGAAGAAACTCCATGCAGATGGATCATTTGGACTCACTTGATTTTGAATCACTTGAGACATGCAAATCATACCACATGGGCAAGATGACTGAAAAGCCTCGTTTTCAGTAAGATGGAACAAGAAATCAACTTGTTGGAAGTAATACATTTTGATGTGTGCAGTCCAATGAGTGCTGAGGCACGTAGTGGATATCGTTATGTTCTTACTTCATAGATGATTTGAGTAGATGCTGAGTATATTTACTTGATGAAACACAAGTCTGAATTATTGAAAGGTTCAAGTAATTGTAGAGTGAAGTTGAAGATCGTCGTGACAAGAGGATAAAATGTCTATGATATGATCATAGAGATGAATATCTGAGTTGCGAGTTTGGTACACAATTAAGACATTGTGGAAATTGTTTCACAACTAATACCGCCTGGAACACCATAGTGTGATGGTGTGTCCGAACATCATAGGTGCACCCTATTGGATATGGGGCATACCATGATGTCTGTTATCGAATTACCACTATTGTTTATGGGTTAGGCGTTAGAGACAACCACATTCACTTTAAATAGGGTACCATGCAATTCCATTGAGACGACACCGTATGAAATATGGTTTAGAGAAACCGAAGTTGTCGTTTCTTAAAATTTTGGGGCTGCGACGCTTATGTGAAAAAGTTTCATCCTAGTAAGCTTGAACCCAAAACGGATAAATGCATCTTCATAGGTCACCCAAAACAGTTGGGTATACCTCCTATTTCAGATCCGGAAGCAAAAGTGATTGTTTCTAAAACGGATCCTTTCTCGAGAAAAAGTTTCTCTCGAAAGAATTGAGTGGGAGGATGGTGGAGACTTGATGAGGTTATTGAACCATCACTTCAACCAGTGTGTAGCAGGGCACAAGAAGTTGTTCCTGTCGCACCTACACCAATTGAAGTGGAAGCTGATGATAGTGATCATGAAACTTCGGATCAAGTCACTACCAAACCTCGTAGGACGACAAGGACGCGTACTGCTTCAGAGTGGTAGGGTAATCCTGTCTTGGAGGTCATGTTGTTAGACAACAATGAACCTACGAGCTATGGAGAAGCGATGGTGGGCCCGGATTCCAACGAATGGCTCGAGGCCATAAAATCTGAGAGAGGATCCATGTATGAAAACAAAGTATAGACTTTGGAAGAACTACTTGATGGTCGTAAGGCTGTTGGGTACAGATGGATTTTCAAAGGAAGACGGACAATGATGGTAAGTATCACCATTAAGAAAGCTCGACTTGTCATTAAGATGTTTTCCGACAAGTTCAAGGAGTTGACTATGATGAGACTTTCTCACTCGTAGTGATGCTAAGAGTCTGTTGGAATTATATTGGCAGTTACTGCATTATTTATGAAATCTTGCAGATAGGATGTCAAAACATTGTTTCCTCGACAATTTTCTTGAGGAAAGGTTGTATATGATACAACTAGAAGGTTTTGTCAATCCTATAAGATGCTAAGAAGTATGCAAAGCTCTAGCAATCCTTCTAAGGACAGGAGTAAGCATCTCGGAGTTGGAATATATGCTTTGATGAGATGATCAAAGATTTTGGGTTTATACAAAGTTTATGAGAAACTTGTATTTCCAAAGAAGTGAGTGGGAGCACTACAGAATTTTTGATGAGTATATGTTGTTGACATATTGTTGATCGGAAATGATGAATAATTTCTGGGAAAGCATATAGGGTTGTTTGAAAGGTGTTTTTCAATGGAAAACCTGTATTAAGCTACTTGAACATTGAGCATCAAGATCTATAAGGATAGATCAAAACGCTTAATAGTACTTTCAAATGAATACATGCCGTGACAAGATTTTGAAGGAGTTCAAAATAGATCGGCAAAGAAGGAGTTCTTGGCTGTGTTATAAGGTGTGAGTATTGAGTAAGACTCAAGATCTAACCACGGCAGAAGAGAGAGAAAGGCCGAAGGTCGTCCCCTATGATTTAGACATAGGCTCTAAAGTATGCTATGCCGTGCACCACACCTAAAGTGTGCCTTGCCATGAGTCATTCATGGGGTACAAGAGTGATCCAGGAATGGATCACAGGACAGCGGTCAAAGTTATCCTTAGTAACTAATGGACTAAGGAATTTTCTCGATTATGGAGGCGGTAAAAGCGTTCGTCGTAAAGGGTTACGTCGATGCAAACTTTGATACTAATCTGGATGACTATGAGTAGTAAACCGGATTCATATAGTAGAACAGTTATTTGGAATAGCTCCAAATAGCGCGTGGTAGCTGAATCTACAAGATGACATAGAGATTTGTAAAGCACACACCGATCTGAAAGGTTCAGATCCATTGACTAATAACCTCTTTCACAAGAGAGATATGATCAAACCCCATGGGTGTTGATTCATTACAATCACATAGTGATGTGAACTAGATTATTACCTCTAGTGCAAGTGGGAGAGTGTTGGAAATATGCCCTAGAGGCAATAATAAAATGGTTATTATTGTATTTCCTTGTTCATGATAATTGTCTATTGTTCATGCTATAATTGTATTAACTGGAAACCATAATACATGTGTGAATACATAGACCACAACATGTCCCTAGTGAGCCTCTAGTTGACTAGCTCGTTGATCAATAGATGGTTATAGTTTCCTGACCATGGACATTGGATGTCACTGATAACAGGATCACATCATTAGGAGAATGATGTGATGGACAAGACCCAATCCTAAGCATAGCACAAGATCGTGTAGTTCATTTGCTAAAGCTTTTCTAATGTCAAGTATCATTTCCTTAGACCATGAGATTGTGCAACTCCCGGATACCATAGGAATGCTTTGGGTGTACCAAACGTCACAACGTAACTGGGTGGCTATAAAGGTGCACTACAGGTATCTCCGAAAGTGTCTGTTGGGTTGGCACGAATCGAGACCGGGATTTGTCACTCCGTATGATGGAGAGGTATCTCTGGCCCACTCGGTAATGCATCATCATAATGAGCTCAATGTGACTAAGTAGTTAGTCACGGGATCATGCATTACGGAACGATTAAAGTGACTTGCCGGTAACAAGATTGAACGAGGTATTGGGATACCGACGATCGAATCTCGGGCAAGTAGCATACCGATTGACAAAGGGAATTGTATACGGGATTGATTGAATCCTCGACATCGTGGTTCATCTGATGAGATCATCGTGGAACATGTGGGAGTCAACATGGGTATCCAGATCCCGCTGTTGGTTATTGGCCAGAGAACGTCTCGGTCATGTCTGCATGGTTCCCAAACCCGTAGGGTCTACACACTTAAGGTTTGGTGATGCTAGAGTTGTTATGGGAAATAGTATGTGGTTACCGAAGGTAGTTCAGAATCCCGGATGTGATCCCGGACGTCACGAGGAGTTCCGGAATGGTTCGGCGGTGAAGATCGATATATTGGACGAAGGGTATTGGAGTCCGGAAGTGTTCCGGGGGTACCAGGCTATGGCCAGCATGACCGAAATGTGTTTCGGGAGCCCCGACAAGTGTTGGAGGGCTTCATGGGCCAAAGAGGAAGGGGGAAACCAGCCCACTAAGGGGTGGTGCGCCCCCCACACCCTTTCCCACGTTATTTGGGGAGGTGGGGCGCCTCCACCTGGCTTGGAAGGCAATGCTCCACCTGCTTGGCTTGGGGGGCAAGTCTCCATATGATTTTCCCTAGGGAGATCCAATCTGCTTGGTCGCCGCCCCCTGGGGGAAACCATAGGGCGCCTCCACCTCTCCCCTTGCCCCTATATATAGTGGATGGGTGGGAGGGCAGACGCACCTCTTCCCTGGAGTAGCCCTCTCACTCCTCCAACACCTCCTCCTCCTCCGTAGTGCTTGGCGAAGCCCTGCTGGAGAACCACAAGCTCCACCACCACCACGCCGTTGTGCTATCGGAGTTCTCCCTCAACTCCTCCTCTCCCCTTGCTGGATCAAGAAGGAGGAGACGTCCCCGGGTTGTACATGTGTTGAACGCGGAGGCGCCGTCCGTTCGGCGCTAGATCGGATCTTCCGTGATTTGAATCGCCGCGAGTACGACTTCATCAACCGCGTTCTTGTAACGCTTCCGCTTAGCGATCTTCAAGGGTATGAAGATGCTCATCCTCTCCCTCTCTTGTTGCTAGAATCTCCACCTCTTTCTAGTCCCACTCTTCTCCAATAGAGCTCCCTCACTGAGCGAGCATTCGGCATTCCTAGTATGCTCCACTCATTCTACGCCAAGCACCCAATCACGGGATCAGAATCACACTCTAGATCATACCTTTCACGAAAGAAAAGGACAGGCAGCTGCTACTAAACCAAGATCTCCATCTCTTGACTCCGTCAATGAATCTTACCTTATAGGGCACAACTGGTAGTCACCTGAACCACTCTCTCGGATAGCCCACAGCCTCTCTTCTAGATGCGAAAGAAGATTCGATCAACGTACAAGGTTTGCCTTCTTGTGAGAAGGAGGGTTTTGAATTGTGTTCTCAGTGCAAAGGGAGTCTTTGAGAAGGTTCCATTTTTCTGAAGAGAGAGAAGATCAGTAGAGCAGTCCGGCAGCTGTTCGGGGGTCAGCTTTGGGATTTGCCTGATCGACCCCTACCAGTGTATTAATCTACAAAAATGAAGATTGACATTCGTCAATTTACCGGATCTATCCTCTTCTACTAACTTTACAAAATGGAAGGGAAAATGTGAAGACCAAAGATGTCAACTACTAAGCATAGTCAATTGCAAATCGGCCGGTTGGTTTGCTTCTCTCCAAGTATGGGAGATTTTCCAATCTTCGAAAGACGCTCGTACTTTCTTGATCTTATGAAGAAGGGGCTTTCCTTAGTTGCGGACTTTGGGATCTTGAGAGTAGACCATGTCTTACGTTAGGGAATCCGAATCAATCGAAATCCTCTGACACTCCTTTTCAGCTGCTATTTGAATACATGTTCAGATGCAAAAGAGCTCGACTTCGAGTATGGTCTTGTTCTTAACTGCTTGAGAGAACGTAGATTGATCTTGGTGATGCGTAGATTTTTTTTGAATTTGTGCTTTGTTCCCCAACAGGTTGATCCTAGAAATTCTAAGCAACTCAAGGACCCACGGAGAGAGTTGGGGATTTCGTTATTTTCATATTTGAATTTTTCCCAAATATTGAAAAGAGGATCACTATGGTTTTAATCATTTTTGTCTCCAAATATTTCCAATATTAGAATAAAATAGAGGGGATAAAATGACTTCTCCAAAATAAAAGAAATATTGGAGGAAAAATGTTAAAATCAAATAAGTATTTTATTTGGACTTTTATTGCTATTTTATTTGAGTTAGAAAAATTGCACGTTTTCAAAATTTGCATTTTAGGCCAGAAAAATGTTCACTTTGTGCTAAATATTCTATTTAGACGGCGAAAATTGCTTTTGGCATTTTTAGATTTTTTTATTTTTTTAGGAATTTTTTTCTGTTCGGCGGAATTGTTTTAAAAAAAAAGTTTCCCGCCCGACTCGGCCGAAGCCCATCCGAGCAGGCCGGCCCAAGCCACCACCGCCTCCTTCCCGTGAGCGAGTTAGACTCGCCGGAGTCCGTCGCCGCTACGCCACCGGCCGCCCCCTCCCCTAAGTCGGAACCTCCGCGACCCCTTTAAAAAGCGCCGCCAACTCGAGGACGAGCAGGAATTAAGCTTGGGGATGCTTGATACGTCTCCAACATATCTATAATTTTTGATTGTTCCATGTTATTATATTACCCCTTTTGGATGTTTATGGGCTTTATTTTACACATTTATATCATTTTTGGGACTAACCTACTAACCGGAGGACCAACCCGTATTGCTGTTTTTTTTTGCCTATTTCAGTATTTCGAAGAAAAGGAATATCAAACAGAGTCCAAACGGAATGAAACCTTCGGGAGTGTCATTTTTGGAATGAACGTGATCCAGAGGACTTGGAGTGCAAGTCAAGAAGCAGCCGAGGCTCCCACGAGATAGGAGGGCGCGCCCCCTATCTCGTGGGCCCCTTGGGCGTCCACCGACATACTTCCTCCTCCTATATAAGCCTACGTACCCCAAAAACATCCAGGGAGCAGAAGAAACACAATTTCCACCATCGTAACCTTCTGTATCCGCGAGATCCCATCTTGGAGCATTCGTCGGCACTCTGACGGAGGGGGAATCGACCATGGAGGGCTTCTACATCAACATCCTTGCTCCTTCGATGAGTTGTGAGTAGTTTACCACAGACCTACGTGTCCATAGTTATTATCTAGATGGCTTCTTCTCTCTTTTTGGATCTCAATACAATGTTCTCCCCCTCTCTTGTGGACATCTATTCGATGTAAACTCTTTTTGCGGTGTGTTTGTCGAGATCCGATGAATTGTGGGTTTATGATCAAGTTTATCTATGAATAATATTTGAATCTTCTCTGAATTCTTTTATGTATGATTGAGTTATCTTTTCAAGTCTCTTCGAATTATAAGTTTGGTTTGGCCTACTAGATTGATCTTTCTTGCCATGGGAGAAGTGCTTAGCTTTGGGTTCAATCTTGCGGTGTCCTTACCCAGTGACAGAAAGGGTTGCAAGGCATGTATTGTATTGTTGCCATCGAGGATAACAATATGGGGTTTATATCATATTGCTTGAGTTTATCCCTCTACATCATGTCATCTTGCTTAATGCGTTACTCTGGTCTTATGAACTTAATACTCTAGATGCATGCTTGATAGCGGTCGATGTGTGGAGTAATAGTAGTAGATGCAGGCAGGAGTCGGTCTACTTGTTATGGACGTGATGCCTATATACATGATCATGCCTAGATAATCTCATAATTATTTGCTTTTCTATCAATTGCTCGACAGTAATTTGTTCACCCACCGTAATACTTATGCTATCTTGAGAGAAGCCTCTAGTGAAACCTATGGCCCTCGGGTCTATCTGTTATCGTATTTGCTTCCAATCTACTTTTATTTGCATCTTTACTTTTTGCATATATATTATAAAATACCAAAAATATATTTATCTTATCTTACTATCTTTATTGGATCTCCCTTTTGCAAGTGGCCGTGAAGGGATTGACAACCCCTTTACCGCGTTGGTTGCGAGTTCTCAGTTTGTTTGTGTAGGTGCGTGGGACTTTTGAGGAGCCTCCTACTGGATTGATACCTTGGTTCTCAAAAACTGAGGGAAATACTTACGCTACTATTGCTGCATCACCCTCTCCTCTTCGAGGAAAACCAACGCAAGGTCAAGACGTAGCAAGAAGGATTTCTGGCGCCGTTGCCGCGGAGGTCTTTGCTCAAGTCAAGACATACCAAGTACTCATCACAAACTCATCTCCCTCGCATTTATATTATTTGCCATTTGCCTCTCGTTTTCCTCTCCCCCACTTCACGCTTGCCTTTTTATTCGCCCTCTCTTTCCCAATCTCCTCCTATCTTTTTGCTTGCCTTTTTCTGTTTCCCGTGTGTTTGCTCGTTTTCCTTGTCGCTATGCTAGTCCTTCTATCCTTATTATCACTCCCGAACAAGAAATTCTCAATTTTAAGCAAAGGGAGAGAGAAAATTTAAAGGATGCTTGGCATAGAATTTGCAATGCCCAATATAAATCTTCTAGGAAGTTTTCCACTTCCGTTCTTCTCCACAATTTTTATGTAGGCATTACTCCTTGGAATAGATGTGTTCTTGATATTGCTACCAGAGGTGACTTCATGAGTAGCCATACGTTTGATGCTTATAATGCCATGTTGGATTTGTTTGGCCCTCCACCTCTTTTGGTCAATGGAACTGTTTTAACTTTAGAACACATTATGCAATGGCTTGATATTATTGAAAATAAAATTTTCACTGTTGAGTTGATTGAAAATTTGGATAAAAGGATTCATAATCATATCACCCAATTTGGATCTAGGGTTGGAGTCACCTCGAAAAATCTTAAAGAGAAAGAACCTATAGTTAATGGAAAAATAGATCTTGATTCTGCTTGAATTGGTAAACTTGAGGATGTAATTACCAACTTAGGTTCGGCGTTTTCTTTCATGAAAAACACTCCAAAACCCCCTACAAAAACCGCCAAGTTTATTTATGTTCCTAAAAATAAGGGTGAATCTTCTAGTAAGGGAGACGCGGATCTCAAATCCATAAGTGTTCATCCCAATTGTCTTTCTATCGTTGAGGAACCTTTTGCTACCAATGAATTTCTTGAACTTCTGCCTAAAGGTTTATCCATTGATAAAAGGGGAGAAATCTCTAGAGATCACAACTGCTCTACTTATGAATCAAGTGCCAAAGATGGCACTACTTAGATCTATCTTCGCTTTTATGCCTAGCTAGGGGCGTTAAACGATAGCGCTAGTTGGGAGGCAACCCAATTTTTCTTTGTGTTTTTTGTTTTTGTTCCTATTTAGTAATAAGTTTTTGCTACTACTTTCTGTTTAGATGTGTTTTTATCTTTTATTTAGTGTTTGTGCCAAGTAGAACCTATAGGATAAACTATGATGATAGTTGATTTGATTCTGCTGAAAAACAGAAACTTTGCGCTCACGAGATTTTTTTTAATAAATCACAGAAACGTGCTTTTGCATTGCTTATTTTTGCTGCTGATCAATAAACAAATTTTCCAGTACTTCCTATTTTGGTAGAATTTTTAGAGTTCCAGAAGTTTGCGTTAGTTACAGATTCCTACAGACTGTTCTGTTTTTGACAGATTCTGTTTTTCGTGTGTTGTTTGCTTATTTTGATGCATCTATGGCTAGTAAAATAGTTTACAAACCATAGAGAGGTTGGAATACAGTAGGTTTAACACCAAAATAAATAAAGAATGAGTTCATTACAGTACCTTATGTGGTGGTTTTGTTTTCTTTCACTAACGGAGCTTACAAGACTTCCTGTTGAGTTTTGTGTTGTGAAGTTTTCAAGTTTTGGGTAAAGCTTTTATGGACTATGGAATAAAGGGTGGCAAGAGCCTACGCTTGGGGATGACCAAGGCACCCCAATATATTCAAGGATAGCCAAAAGCCTAAGCATGGGGATGCCCCGGGAAGGCATCCCCTCTTTCGTCTTCGTTCATTGGTAACTTTACTTGGAGCTATATTTTTATTCGCCACATGATATGTGTTTTGCTTGGAGCGTCGTGTATTATATTAGTCTTTTATTTTTAGTGTACCACAATCATCCTTGCTTTACACACCTTTTTGGATAAGCCTATTTGATTAGAATTTGCTAGAATACTCTATGTGCTTCACTTATATCTTTTGAGCTTGATAGTTTTTGCTCTAGTGCTTCACTTATATCTTTTAGAGCATGATCGTGACTTGATTTTATAGAAATTTTCTAGTCTCTCATGCTTCACTTATATTATTTTGAGAGTCTTTTAGAACAGCATGGTATTTTCTATGGTTATAATTTGGTCCTAGAATGGTGAGCATCCAAGTTGGGTATAATAAAAACTATCATAGGAAGTGAATTGGATGCTACGAACAATTTGATACTTGATAATTGTTTTGAGATATGGAGGTAGTGATATTAAAGTCATGCTAGTTGGGTGATTATGAATTTAAGGAATGCTTGTGTTGAAGTTAGCAAGTCCCGTAGCATGCACGTATGGTTAAAGTTATGTAACAAATTTGAAACATGAAGTGTACCTGGCTTGTGCATCCTTATGAGTGGCGGTCGTGGACGAGCGATGGTCTTTTCCTACCAATCTATCCCCCTAGGAGCATGTGCGTAGTACTTGATTTTTGAGGACTTCTAAATTTTTGCAATAAGTATATGAGTTCTTTTGACTAATGTTGAGTCCATGGATTATACGCACTTTTACCTTTCCACCATTGCTAGCCTCTTCGGTACCGTGCATTGCCCTTTCTCACCTTGAGAGTTGGTGCAAACTTCGCCGGTGCATCCAAACCCCGTGATACGATACACTCTATCACACATAAACCTCCTTATATCTTCCTCAAAACAGCCACCATACCTACCTATTATGGCTTTCCATAGCCATTCCGAGATATATTGCCATGCAACTTTCCACCGTTCCGTTTATCATCATGACATACATTACTTTTGTCATATTGCCATTACATGATCATGTAGTTGACATCGTATTTGTGGCAAAGCCACCATGCATTATTTTTCATACATGTCACTCTTGATTCATTGCACCATCCCGGTACACCGCCGGAGGCATTCATATAGAGTCATATCTTGTTCTAGTTTCGAGTTGTAATTCATATGTTGTAATCAATAGAAGTGTGATCATCATTTTTAGAGCATTGCCCAAAGAAAGAAAAAAAGAAAGGCCAAAAATAGAAAAGAAAAAAAGGAAGGCCCAAGAAAAAAAAGGGCAATGCTACTATCTCTTTTTGCACACTTGTGCTTCAAAGGAGCACCTTGTTCTTCATGTAGTGAGTCTCATATCTTGTGCTTCAAAGTAGTACCTTGTTCTTCATGTAGTGAGTCTCATATGTTGTGCTTCAAAGTAGCACCATGTTTTTCATATAGTGAGTCTCATAAGTTGTCTTTTTCATACTAGTGGGGATTTTTCATTATAGAACTTGGCTTGTATATTCCTACGATGGGCTTCCTCAAATGCCCTAGGTCTTCGTGAGCAAGCAAGTTGGATGCACACCCACTAGTTTTCTTTTGTTGAGCATTTATAGCTCTAGTGCATCCATTGCATGGCAATCCCTACTCCTCATGTTGACATCAATTGATGGGCATCTCCATAGCCCGTTGATTATCCTCATCAATGTGAGACTTTCTCTTTTTTTTGTCTTATCCACACAATCCCCATCATCATATTCTATTCCACCCATAGTGCTATATCCATGGCTCACGCTCATGTATTTCGTGAAGGTTGAAAAAGTTTGAGATTATTTAAGTATGAAACAATTGCTTGGCTTGTCATCGGGGGTATAGAATTTGGGAACATCTTTGTGTGATGAAACTGAAGCATAGCCTAACTATATGATTTTGTAGGGATGAACTTTCTTTTGCCATGTTATTTTGAGAAGACATGATTGCTTTGATTAGTATGCTTGAAGTGTTACTATTTCTTTTATCAATATGAACTTTTATTTTGAATCATTTAGATCTGAGCATTCATGCCACATTAAAGAAAATTACATTGAGAATTATGCTAGGTAGCATTCCACATCAAAAATTCTCTTTTTATCATTTACCTACTCGAGGACGAGCAGGTATTAAGCTTGGGGATGCTTGATACGTCTCCAACGTATCTATAATTTTTGATTGTTCCATGCTATTATATTACCCCTTTTGGATGTTTATGGGCTTTATTTTACACATTTATATCATTTTTGGCACTAACCTACTAACCGGAGGCCCAACCCATATTGCTGTTTTTTTGCCTATTTCAGTATTTCGAAGAAAAGGAATATCAAACGGAGTCCAAACGGAATGAAACCTTCGGGAGCGTGATTTTGGAACGAACGTGATCCAGAGGACTTGGAGTGCAAGTCAAGAAGCAGCCGAGGCTCCCACGAGATAGGAGGGCACCCCCCCCCGTGGAGGGCGCGCCCCCTGTCTCGTGGGCCCCTCGGGCGTCCACCGACGTACTTCCTCCTCCTATATAAGCCTACATACCCCGAAAACATCCAGGGAGCAGATGAAACACAATTTCCACCACCGTAACCTTCTGTATCCATGAGATCCCATCTTGGAGCCTTCGCCGACACTCTGCCGGAGGGGGAATCGACCACGGAGGGCTTCTACATCAACATCCTTGATCCTCCAATGAGTTGTGAGTAGTTTACCACAGACCTACGGGTCCATAGTTATTAGCTAGATGGCTTCTTCTCTATTTTTGGATCTCAATACAATGTTCTCCCCCTCTCTTGTGGAGATCTATTCGACGTAAACTCTTTTTGCGGTGTGTTTGTCGAGATCCGATGAATTGTGGGTTTATGATCAAGTTTATCTATGAATAATATTTGAATCTTCTCTGAATTCTTTTATGTATGATTGAGTTATCTTTGCAAGTCTCTTCGAATTATCAGTTTGGTTTGGCCTACTAGATTGATCTTTCTTGCCATGGGAGAACTGCTTAGCTTTGGGTTCAATCTTGCGGTGTCCTTACCCAGTGACAGAAAGGGTTGCAAGGCATGTATTGTATTGTTGCCATCGAGGATAACAATATGGGGTTTATATCATATTGCTTGAGTTTATCCCTCTACATCATGTCATCTTGCTTAATGCGTTACTCTATTCTTATGAACTTAATACTCTAGATGCATGCTGGATAGCGGTCGATGTGTGGAGTAATAGTAGTAGATGCAGGCAGGAGTCGGTCTACTTGTTATGGACGTGATGCCTATATACATGATCATGCCTAGATAATTTTATAATTTTTCGCTTTTCTATCAGTTGCTCGATAGTAATTTGTTCACCCACCGTAATACTTATGCTATCTTGAGAGAAGCCTCTAGTGAAACCTATGGCCCCCGGGTCTATCTCTTATCATATTTGCTTCCAGTCTACTTTTATTTGCATCTTTTCTTTTTGCATCTATATTATAAAATACCAAAAATATATTTATCTTATCTTACTATCTTTATTAGATCTCAATTTTGCAAGTGGCTGTGAAGGGATTGACAACCCCTTTATCGCATTGGTTGCGAGTTCTCAGTTTGTTTGTGTAGGTGCGTGGGACTTTTGAGGAGCCTCCTACTGGATTGATACCTTGGTTCTCAAAAACTGAGGGAAATACTTACGCTACTATTGCTGCATCACCCTCTCCTCTTCGAGGAAAACCAACGCAAGCTCAAGACGTAGCACCCGCCGCCGGAGCCTTGTGCCGCCACAACCCCGCCCCGCCTCGCCGGAGGTAGATGCCGCCGCTGCCGTTTCAGTTTTTTTAGAAACCTAGATCTGATTTTTTTTCAAATAAATCATTTTTTCGGTTTAGTTATTTAGCGGACGTTCGTCCGTACATTCGTTTTAACGAACGTTCTTCATTGGTTAGTCACAGACAGCGAACGTTCGTTCGTTAGCCTGTTCATCTCGGTTTTTTTCTAGGGTTTTTTCCGCGATTATTTTCGATCGCGTTTTCTGCCCTGATCTTCGTTCTAGTATAAGTTTTCGCTCGTTTATCCGAATTAGATGAAACAAGCGCCTAAATCTTAGTCTCGAAGCCCTCTTGCTGTTTAACCAACTTGAACATGACTTTGGTACTGTAAAATTTGACTTTAGTCCAGATTAGTAAATGAATCTTGTTTCTTTCGTAGTTTGAGTTTTGTTGCTCCGTTTGATTTGATTCTTTTTGCAAACCGGAGATCTTCAGTTGAACTTTCTGGTTAGATCTTCTTATTTGTGTTTTACCCATGCTTCTAGTGGAGTGCATATGTATGCTATTTGTTTGTTTGTGATAGAATTCCCGGAGTGCAAAGCATGCTACTACGAGTCTCTAGGTTTTGCAGATCATCAGCAAGGCAAGTAACACTTTGATCATATCCCTTTATTACCCAGTTTTTATGCATTAGTTCTAATCCTCAAACATTGCATGGTTATGATCTGATTAACATGTGGGTTTGTGAAGTATATGATGAGGTAGAACGTATTGTTGGGGAACGTTGTAGAAAATAAAATTTTTCCTACGGTTTCACCAAGATCAATCTATGAGTTCGTCTAGCAACGGGAGAGAGGAGTGCATCTACATACCCTTATAGACCGAGCGGAAGCGTTCAAGAGAACGGGGTTGAGGGAATCGTACTCGTCGTGATCAAAATCACCGGAGATCCTAGCGCCGAACGGACGGCACCTCCGCGTTCAACACACGTACGATTGAGGAAGACGTCTCCTCCTTCTTGATCCAGCAAGGGGGAAGGAGAGGTTGATGAAGATCCAGCAGCACGACGGTGTGGTGGTGGATGCAGCAGCGATCTCGGCAGGGCTTCGCCAAGCTTCTGCGAGAGGGAGAGGTGTAGCAAGGGGAGAGGGAGGCGCCAAGAGCATGGGTGCGGCTGCCCTTCCTACCCCCCTCTTTATATAGGTCCCCTAGGGGGGGGGGCACCGGCCCTAGCAGATGCAATCTCCTAGGGGGGGCAGAGGCCAATGGGGGTGGCTTGCCCCCCAAGGCAAGTTGAGGCGCCCCCACCCCTAGGGTTTCCAACCCTAGGCGCAGGGGGGCCCAAGGGGGGGTGCACCAGCCTACCAGGGGCTGGTTCCCCTCCCACTTCAGCCCATGGGGCCCTCCAGGATAGGTGGCCCCACCCGGTGGACCCCCGGGACCCTTTCGGTGGTCCCGGTACAATACCGGTGACCCCCGAAACTTTCCCGATGGCCGAAACCTGACTTCCTATATATAATTCTTTACCTCCGGACCGTTCCGAAACTCCTCATGACGTCCGGTATCTCATCCGGGCCTCCGAACAACTTCGGTTTAGTGCATACTCATATCTATACAACCCTAGCATCACCGAACCTTAAGTGTGTAGACCCTACGGGTTCGGGAGACATGTAGACATGACCGAGACGCCTCTCTGGTCAATAACCAACAGCGGGATCTGGATACCCATGTTGGCTCCCACATTCTCCTCGATGATCTCATCGGATGAACCACGATGTCGAGGATTTAAGCAACCCCGTATACAATTCCCTTTGTCAATCGGTACGTTACTTGCCCGAGACTCAATCGTCGGTATCCCAATACCTCATTTAATCTCGTTACCGGCAAGTCACTTTACTCGTACCGTAATGCATGATCCCGTGACCAGACACTTGGTCACATTGAGCTAATTATGATGATGCATTACCGAGTGGGCCCAGAGATACCTCTCCGTCATACGGAGTGACAAATCCCAGTCTCGATTCGTGCCAACCCAACAGACACTTTCGGAGATACCCGTAGTGCACCTTTATAGTCACCCAGTTACGTTGTGACGTTTGACACACCCAAAGCACTCCTACGGTGTCCGGGAGTTGCACAATCTCATGGTCTAAGGAAATGATACTTGACATTTGGAAAAGCTCTAGCTAAACGAACTACACGATCTTTGAGCTATGCTTAGGATTGGGTCTTGTCCATCACATCATTCTCCTAATGATGTGATCCCGTTATCAATGACATCCAATGTCTATAGTCAGGAAACCATGACTATCTGTTGATCAACGAGCTTGTCAACTAGAGGCTCACTAGGGACATGTTGTGGTCTATGTATTCACACGTGTATTATGATTTCCGGATAATACAGTTATAGCATGAATAACAGACAATTATCATGAACAAAGAAATATAATAATAACCATTTTATTATTGCCTCTAGGGCATATTTCCAATAGTCTCCCACTTGCACTAGAGTTCAATAATCTAGTTACATTGTGATGAATCGAACACCCATGGAATTCTGGTGTTGATCATGTTTTGCCCTAGGGAGAGGTTTAGTCAATGGATCTGCCACATTCAGGTCCGTATGTACTTTACAAATATCTATGTCTCCATCTCGAACATTTTCATGAATGGAGTTGAAGCGATGCTTGATGTGCCTGGTCTTCTTGTGAAACCTGGGCTCCTTGGCAAGTGCAATAGCTCCAGTGTTGTCAGAGAAGAGTTTGATCGGCCCCGACGCATTGGGTATGACTCCTAGGTCGGTGATGAACTCCTTCACCTAGATTGCTTCATGCGCTGCCTCCGAGGCTGCCATGTACTCTGCTTCACATGTAGATCCCGCCACGACGCTTTGCTTGCAACTGCACCAGCTTACTGCCCCACATTCAAAATATACACGTATCCGGTTTGTGACTTCGAGTCATCCAGATCTATGTCGAAGCTAGCGTCGATGTAACCCTTTACGACGAGCTCTTCGTCACCTCCAAAAACGAGAAACATATCCTTAGTCCTTTTGAGGTACTTCAGGATATTCTTGACCGCTGTCCAGTGTTCCTTGCCGGGATTACTTTGGTACTTCCCTGCCAAACTTATGGCAAGGCTTACATCAGGTCTGGTACACAACATGGCATACATAATAGACCCTATGGCTGAGGCCTAGGGGATGATACTCATCTCTTCTATATCTTCTGCCGTGGTCGGGCATTGAGCCGAGCTCAATTTCACACCTTGCAATACAGCCAAGAACCCTTTCTTGGACTGATCCATATTGAACTTCTTCAATATCTTATCAAGGTATGTGCTTTGTGAAAGACCTATGAGGCGTCTCGATCTATCCCTATAGATCTTGATGCCTAATATGTAAGCAGCTTCTCCAAGGTCCTTCATTGAAAAACACTTATTCAAGTAGGCCTTAATGCTGTCCAAAAGTTCTATATCATTTCCCATCAAAAGTATGTCATCTACATATAATATGAGAAATGCTACAGAGCTCCCACTCACTTTCTTGTAAACGCAGGCTTCTCCATAAGTCTGCATAAACCGAAACGCTTTGATCATCTCATCAAAGCGAATGTTCCAACTCCGAGATGCTTGCACCAGCCCATAAATGGATCACTGGAGCTTGCATACCTTGTTAGCATTCTCGGGATCGACAAAACCTTCCATCTGCATCATATACAGTTCTTCCTTAAGATAACCGTTAAGGAATGCCGTTTTGACGTCCATCTGCCATATCTCATAATCATAATATGCGGCAATTGCTAACATGATTCGGACGGACTTCAGCTTCGCTACGGGAGAGAAAGTCTCATCGTAGTCAACCCCTTGAACTTGCCGATAACCCTTAGCGACAAGTCGAGCTTTATAGATGGTAACATTACCATCCGCGTCCGTCTTCTTCTTAAAGATCCATTTGTTTTCTATCGCTCGCTGATCATCGGGCAAGTCTGTCAAAGTCCATACTTTGTTTTCATACATGGATTCTATCTCGGATTGCATGGCTTCAAGCCATTTGTTGGAATCTGGGCCCGCCATTGCTTCTTCATAGTTCGAAGGTTCACCGTTGTCTAACAACATGATTTCCAGGACAGGGTTGCCATACCACTCTGGTGTGCAACGTGTCCTTGTGGACCTACGAAGTTCAGTAGCAACTTGATCCGAAGTACCTTGATCATCATCATTAATTTCCTCTCCAGTCGGTGTAGGCACCACAGGAACATCTTCCTGAGCTGCGCTACTTACCGGTTCAAGAGGTAGTACTTCATCAAGTTCCACTTTCCTCCCACTTACTTCTCTCTTGAGAAACTCTTTCTCCAGAAAGGACCCGTTCTTGGCAACAAAGATCTTGCCTTCGGATCTAAGGTAGAAGGTATACCCAATGGTTTCCTTAGGGTATCCTAGGAAGACGCATTTTTCCGACTTGGGTTCGAGCTTTTCAGGTTGAAGTTTCTTGACATAAGAATTGCATCCCCAAACTTTTAGAAATGACAGCTTAGGTTTCTTCCCAAACCATAGTTCATACGGTGTCGTCTCAACGGATTTAGACGCTGCCCTATTTAAAGTGAATGTAGCTGTCTCCAGAGCGTATCCCCAAAAAGATAGCGGTAAATCGGTAAGAGACATCATAGATCGCACCATATCCAATAAAGTGCGATTACGACGTCCGGACACACCTTTACGCTGAGGTGTTCCAGGCGGCATGAGTTGTGAAACGATTCCACATTTCCTTAAGTGCGTACCAAATTCGTGACTTAAATATTCTCCTCCACGATCTGATCGTAAGAACTTTATCTTTCGGTCACGTTGATTCTCTACCTCATTCTGAAATTCCTTGAACTTTTCAAAGGTCTCAGACTTGTGTTTCATCAGGTAGACATACCCATATCTAATTAAGCCATCAGTGAGAGTGAGAACATAACTATATCCTCCGCGAGCCTCAACGCTCATTGGACCGCACACATCAGTATGTAGGATTTCCAATAAGTTGGTTGCTCGCTCCATTGTTCCGGAGAACGGAGTCTTGGTCATTTTGCCCATGAGGCATGGTTCGCATGTGTCAAATGATTCATAATCGAGAGACTCTAAAAGTCCATCAGCATGGAGCTTCTTCATGCGCTTGACACCAATGTGACCAAGGCGGCAGTGCCACAAGTATGCGGGATATCATTATCAACTTTACATCTTTTTGTATTCACACTATGAATATGTGTAACATCACGTTCGAGATTCATTAAGAATAAACCATTGACCATCGGGGCATGACCATAAAACATATCTCTCATATAAATAGAACAACCATTATTCTCGGATTTATATGAGTAGCCATCTCGTATTAAACGAGATCCAGATACAATGTTCATGCTCAAAGATGGCACTAAATAACAATTATTGAGGTTTAAAACTAATCCTGTAGGTAAATGTAGAGGTAGCGTGCCGACGGCGATCACATCGACTCTGGAACCATTCCCGATGCGCATCGTCACCTCGTCCTTTGCTAGTCTCTGCTTATTCCGCAGCTCCTGCTTTGAATTACAAATATGAGCAACGGCACTGGTATCAAATACGCAGGAGCTACTATGAGCACTGGTAAGGTACACATCAATTACATGTATATCACATATACCTTTAGTGTTGCCGGCCTTCTTGTCCGCCAAGTATTTGGGGCAGTTCCGCTTCCAGTGACCCTTCCCTTTGCAATAAAATCACTCAGTGTCAGTCTTGGGTCCATTCTTTGACTTCTTCCCGGCAGCTGGCTTACCGGGCGCGGCAACTTCCTTGCCGTCCTTCTTGAAGTTCTTCTTACCCTTGCCTTTCTTGAACTTAGTGGTTTTATTCACCATCAACACTTGATGTTCCATTTTGATCTCTACCTCTGCTGATTTCAGCATTGAATATACTTCAGGAATGGTCTTTTCCATCCCCTGCATATTGAAGTTCATCACAAAGCTCTTGTAGCTCGGTGGAAGCGACTGAAGGATTTTGTCAATAACCGCGTCATCCGGGAGATTAACTCCCAGCTGAGTCAAGCGGTTGTGCAACCTAGACATTTTGAGTATGTGCTCACTGACAGAACTATTTTCCTCCATCTTACAGCTAAAGAACTTGTCGGAGACTTCATATCTCTCGACCTGGGCATGAGCTTGGAAAACCATTTTCAGCTCTTCGAACATCTCATATGCTCCGTGTTGCTCAATACGCTTTTGGAGCTCCGGTTCTAAGCTGTAAAGCATGCCGCACTGAACGAGGGAGTAATCATCAGCACGAGACTGCCAAGCGTTCATGACGTCTTGGTTCTCTGGGATGGGAGCTTCACCTAGCAGTGCTTCTAAGACATAATCTTTCTTTGCAGCTATGAGGATGATCCTCAGGTTCCGGACCCAATCCGTATAGTTGCTGCCATCATCTTTCAGCTTGGTTTTCTCTAGGAACGCGTTGAAGTTGAGGTGGACATGAGCGTTGGCCATTTGATCTACAAGACATATTTGCAAAGGTTTTTAGACTAAGTTCATGATAATTAAGTTCATCAAATCAAATTATTTAATGAACTCCCACTCAAATCAGACATCCCTCTTGTCATCTAAGTGATATATGATCCGAGTCGACTAGGCCGTGTCCGATCATCACGTGAGACGGACTAGTCATCATCAGTGAACATCTCCATGTTGATCGTATCTTCCATACGACTCATGTTCGACCTTTCGGTCTCTTGTGTTCCGAGGCCATGTCTGTACATGCTAGGCTCTTCAAGTTAACCTAAGTGTTTTGCATGTGTAAATCTGTCTTACACCCGTTGTATGTGAACGTTAGAATCTATCACACCCGATCATCACATGGTGCTTCGAAACGACGAACTTTCGCAATGGTGCACAGTTAGGGGGAACACTTTCTTGAAATTATTATGAGGGATCATCTTATTTACTCCCGTCGTTCTAAGTAAACAAGATGCATAAACATAATAAAAATCACATGCAATTAAACAGTGACATGATATGGCCAATATCATATAGCTCCTTTGATCTCCATCTTCGGGGCTCCATGATCATCTTCGTCACCGGCATGACACCATGATCTCCACCATCATGATCTCCATCATCGTGTCTCCATGAAGTTGCTCGCCAACTATTACTCTTACTACTATGGCTAACGGTTTAGCAATAAAGTAAAGTAATTACATGGCGTTAAATCATTGACACGCAGGTCATACAATAATTAAGACAACTCCTATGGCTCCTGCCGGTTGTCATACTCATCGACATGCAAGTCGTGATTCCTATTACAAGAACATGATCTCATACATCACATATATATCATTCATCATTCATCAAAACTTTTTGGCCATATCACATCACAAATCATATGCTGCAAAAACAAGTTAGACGTCCTCTAATTGTTGTTGCATGTTGTACGTTGCTGCAAAAGGGTTCTAGCAAGAACGTTTTCTTACCTACGTGAAAGCCACAACGTGATTTGTGAACTTCTATTTACCCTTCATAAGGACCCTTTTCATCGAATCTGCTCCAACTAAAGTGGGAGAGACAAACACCTGCTAGCCACCTTATGCAACTAGTGCATGTCAGTCGGTGGAACCGGTCTCACATAAGCGTACGTGTAAGGTCGGTACGGGCCGCGTCATCCCACAATACCGATGAAGCAAAATAAGACTAGTAGTGGCAAGAAAGTTGACAACATCTACGCCCACAACAAATTTGTGTTCTACTCATGCAAAGAGAACTACGCATAGACCTAGCTCATGATGCCACTGTTGGGGAACGTTGCAGAAAATAAAATTTTTCCTACGGTTTCACCAAGATCAATCTATGAGTTCATCTAGTAACGAGAGAGAGGAGTGCATCTACATACCCTTGTAGATCGAGCGGAAGCATTCAAGAGAACGGGGTTGAGGAAGTCGTACTCGTCGTGATCCAAATCACCGGAGATCCTAGCGCCGAACGGACGGCACCTCCGCGTTCAACACACGTACAGTTGAGGAAGACGTCTCCTCCTTCTTGATCCAGCAAGGGGGAAGGAGAGGTTGATGAAGATCCAGCAGCACGACGGCGTGGTGGTGGATGCAGCAGCGATCTCGGCAGGGCTTCGCCAAGCTTCTGCGAGAGGGAGAGGTGTAGCAAGGGGAGAGGGAGGTGCCAAGAGCATGGGTGCGGCTGCCCTCCCTCCCCCTCTTTATATAGGCCCCTAGGGGGGCCGCCGGCCCTAGGAGATGCAATCTCCTAGGGGGCGGCGGCCAATGGGGGTGGCTTGCCCCCCAAGGCAAGTGGAGGCGCCCCCACCCCTAGGGTTTCCAACCCTAGGCGCAGGGGGGCCCAAGGGGGGCGCACCATCCCACTAGGGGCTGGTTCCGCTCCCACTTAAGCCCATGGGGCCCTCCAGGATAGGTGGCCCCACCCGGTGGACCCCCGGGACCCTTCCGGTTGTCCCGGTACAATACGAGTGACCCATGAAACTTTCCCGATGGCCGAAACCTGACTTCCTATATATAATTCTTTACCTTCGGACCATTCCGGAACTCCTCGTGACATACGGGATCTCATCCGGGACTCCGAACAATTTTCGGTTTACTGCATACTCATATCTATACAACCCTAGCGTCATCGAACCTTAAGTGTGTAGACCCTACGGGGTCGGGAGACATGCAGACATGACCGAGACGCCTCTCCGGTCAATAACCAACAGCGGGATCTGGATACCCATGTTGGCTCCCACATGCTCCTTGATGATCTCATCGGATGAACCACGATGTCAAGAATTTAAGCAGCCCCGTATACAGTTCCCTTTGTCAATCGGTATGTTACTTGCCCAAGACTCGATCGTCGGTATCCCAATACCTCGTTTAATCTCGTTACCGGCAAGTCACTTTACTCGTACCGTAATGCATGATCCCGTGACCAGACACTTGGTCACATTGAGCTCATTATGATGATGCATTACCGAGTGGGCCCAGAGATACCTCTCCGTCATACGGAGTGACAAATCCCAGTCTCGATTCGTGCCAACCTAGCAGACACTTTCGGAGATACCCATAGTGCACCTTTATAGTCACCCAGTTACGTTGTAACGTTTGGCACACCCAAAGCACTCCTACGGTATCCGGGAGTGTCACAATCTCATGGTCTAAGGAAATGATACTTGACATTTGGAAAAGCTCTAGCTAAACGAACTACACAATCTTTGAGCTATGCTTAGGATTGGGTCTTGTCCATCACATCATTCTCCTAATGATGTGATCCCGTTATCAATGACATCCAATGTCCATAGTCAGGAAACCATGACTATCTGTTGATCAACGAGCTAGTCAACTAGAGGCTCACTAGGGACATGTTGTGGTCTATGTATTCACACGTGTATTACGATTTCCGGATAATACAATTATAGCATGAATAACAGACAATTATCATGAACAAAGAAATATAATAATAACCATTTTATTATTGCCTCTAGGGCATATTTCCAACACCTATTGCCTGTTTATTATCAAACCTTTGGGAGTTACTTCTATGATTGCTCAGGATTGCTATGTTATGCTTGTAGACGTGGATCGGGTGAGTGTATCCATGATAGATGTGAGAATTGTTAGTTAATGGTTAACTTAAGGTGGCTACTTAAATACACATCTGGGTGGATTGGTTGCGGGCACGTGAAGAATCTAGTGTTGTCCTAGGATATCCCGGAGTACCCGTGTGATCATCCTACGGTTCGCCACCCAGGCTCAAAGGGATCATAAGATTATTCATGCTAGAAACTTCCGTGTGTAGCCACAAGCTTTTATGTGCTCTAGCATAGTTGAGTAGGTTGCATGACCTCTTTCAGTGGTGGGCTACCAGATGTAGGGGAAAGCAGGTGTAACTGTCCAGCCAGAGTAAAGAGTTAATGTCTCTAAAAGACTATGTCTCGGTCATCCATTTCTCAAACACCATGTAGTGCGAGAAATTCAACGGAGGAGATCGAGTCTTGTGGGGAAAAGTGCGCAAACCTCTGTAGAGTGTACAAACTAATCATGGTTAGCCGTGTCCCCGGTTATGGACATCTTGAGTACCTGGTTCTTGGATTATCATGTTGATCCCATCACTCTAATTTAACTTTGTTGGGTAATTGATGATGTTTAATTGGGATTGAGTTGGAGGTACCTTCTCAATGTTTAACAACTACCATGATAGTTAAATAAAATTTATTCCTTTGATGTAGGAAAAAATTGGCTTTATGCAAAACTTTAACCATAGAGCTTTCCACCAACCACATATGCATGTAGTGATAGCATGTATTCTATTTATTACTCCTTTGTGTTACATTGCCAGCATATTCCATGTGCTGACCCATTTCGGGCTGCAACATATCATCTTGCAGACTTTTCAAACGACGAGTAAGGTGCCATAGGGCGTTGTCGTTCACTCAACTTTGCCGTTGGAGTTGATGGACTCACTTTATCTTCCAAGCTTTCCGTTTTACCTTATTTAGATGGCCTTAAGCCATTTTATTGTAATAAGTTCTCTTTTGAGACATTTGATGTAATAAGTGTGTGATTGAAACTCTTTTATAAATCTCAAGTACTGTGCATGTCGGCATTACCGATCCAGGGATGACACTGATGCACAGAGACATCGATCCATTCAGGTCGGGTCACTACAAGATGGTATCCGAGCACACGCTGGCTGTAGGACATGACTGAAAGTGCTAGTTATCGACTAGAGGGGGGGGGGTGAATAGGCTATTTTTATCAAAGTCTTCAAAACGTGGAAGTTTCGAAGATAAACAATAGAAATGACCTAATTGATATGCAGCGGAAGATAAACTACAACAAGCATGCCATAGTCAAGTATGCAATAATGTGAACGTACAAAGACTAATAGCAGCTAGGTAGTAAGGATCAGGATGGAAGATAGTACGAAGCCAATCAATGATAGTAGTCAAGCAATGAAGTCAAACAGATAAGACAAATAAGCAATGGCTTCACGAAGACAAACTCAAAGTAAAGGAGGGAAGAGATAGAACCAGTCACTTGATGAAGATACAGGATTTTTTGGACCAGCTCCAGTTGCTGTGACAACTGTACGTCTGGTTAGGGAGGCTGAGATTCAACTCAGAAGACCGCGTCTTCACCTTATTCCCCTTGAGCTAAGGACACACAGTCCTCGCCCAATCACTCTGGTAAGTATTCAAGGTAGACTTCCGAACCTTCACAGACTTCGTTCACCGGCAATCCACAATGACTCTTGGATGCTCAGAACGCGACGCCTAACCGACTGGAGGATACACAGTCCTCAAGTGTAATAAGTCTTTAGGTCACACAAACAGAAAGACTTTAGTGATGCCTAACACTCTTTGGCTCTCGGTGTTTGGGATTTTTCCTCGCAAGGATTTCTCTCTCAAAGGCTTCGAGGTGGGTTGCTCTCAAAACGACAAAAGCCGTAAATTCACTCTGAGCAGCCACCAATTTATGGTGTAGGGGGTAGGCTATTTATAGCCACAAGGCAACCCGACCTGATATGTCCAAAATGACCCTGGGTCACTAAGGAACTAACACGTGTTCCAACGGTCAGATTTCAAACACACACGACAACTTTACTTGGGCTGCAAGCAAATCTGACTCATCCAGCTCTGGATAAGATTTGCTCTCATTGTCTTCGCTCGAAGACATAGGATTTGGGTTGAGCATCACTTCAGTCACTCTGACTTTGTTCACTTGGACCCCACTTAACAGTACAGTGGTTCCTATGACTCAACAAAGAAGAAAAGGAAACAACGAAACAACTCAATCTTCGCGCTCCATAGTCTTCACTCAATGTCTTCTCATGTCATAGACTTCAGTGTGAATATCTTCACACACCACCATTGTCTTCAATGTCTTCATACATTTTTAGGGGTCATCTCCGGTAGGTAAACCGAATCAACGAGGGACACTACCTGCGTTATCCTGCAATTCTCACAAACGCATTAGTCCCTCAACCAACTTTGTCATCAATACTCCAAAACCAACTAGGGGTGGCACTAGATGCACTTACAATCTCCCCCTTTTTGGTGATTGATGACAAACTGGTTGAAGTTTTCAACGGGAAAGAAGTATGTGAAATTGTAAAGGATAGTGTATTGTCTTCATAAGTGGCAAGGGCTCCCCCTGAAGGTGTGCATATAGATGATTTTCTTTTGGATTGCAAATGCACATGGCAGGTTGTACTTGTGGAGATCCTCTTCAACTTATGAAGATAATTCATCATGCATGAAACGATATAACTTAAGGAATGACATGCATAATGGAAAATGGACGTCTGCAGAATGATCTAAGTGCGGAATGATCTAAGTGCGGAAGTTATCATCGCACATGAAAGAGCAAATAAGTAGCAGACGACTATCGAGTTTAAGTGTTACAACGCAAAGAACGAAATGTATCGAAAGCAAGAGTTGTAAACACTAGGCAAAATATAAAGCAACCGCCCATGTGAACCCGCTTGAAGACTATCAAACTCATACGCTTCTCCCCCTTTTGTCAGTAATGACCAAAAAGGTTTGAAGACATAGAGCATCTACTCGTCCTCATGAGGAGTAGGTGAAGCAGCAGGGTTGTCGTTGTCATTTGGCGGTGCAGACGAACTTGGTGCAGTGTCGATGCGTGCAGAAGTAGGGGGTCGTGAAGTAGCATCGTCTTCATCATCGATCACATTGGCATTTACAGTTGCCGTGGAGGAAGAATAGTCAGAGTCTTCAAGATATGGAGTTCTTCGTAGGACAACATTCCATGGAGGAGTGGAGTCAAACTTGAATCTTTAGTGAAGCCATCGTCTTGAAGATCTGCTTCAGCACTGAGCAGGGTCAAACTCTTCCATGATCGCCGATAAGTTTCGTGAGTGACAAATGCATTCTTGGTGGCAAGGTTTCGAATGCGATTTACATCCACCAAGAGGCTTTGCATCTGACGCTTGAGCCAAAAATGATGCTTATCTTGTTTCTGATGCAGGGCCACAAGAAGTTCTCGGTCATTTAGGACCCGAGAGCGCTTCCGAGGCCTTTGAGCAATTGTGCTCGCAATAGCTTCAGTTGGCGCACGATGAGGTAGAAAAATGTTTCCAGCCATCGGATAGACACGCGTGACAGCTTGGACTCCTTCCATAGGCTGAGTGAAGCTTTGATGATCAGCATTTTGAAGACAAAGAGGCTTCTTGGCAGGTTCAGGGTATATGGCTTCAACTGACATATCAACCTCTGGTAGGAAGATCACATGATTGCGAGCAGAGGGTTAATAGTTGACAGCAGAATGTTGCTTAATGAGGCGCATGACCCATGGAGCATAGTATTTCAGTCCAAAAAGGTCAGATCCAGATGCAGCTAGTTGCCTGATGAAGAAATCTTGCGCATTGAAGCTGATGCCATTTAGGATGTAAAAGACCAATGTCTTCATGGCTCCTTCAAGTTTTGCAGCTGATGAATGTCCTTTGATAGGCCATAGAGTCCGCCTGATAATGTGATATATGGTGCGCGACAGATACTCAAGGTCATCAACAAAGAACTCCTTTGGGTATTCAGCGTCATGAGGCAATGGCTTCATCATGCTCAACATCTAGCTCATGTTGGGTTCAGGCTTATGGAAGATGCTCTCCAGTGCATTGTGGTGGTTTTGACAACCAGGTTCATATAGCTCTCCAGGAGTGGATAGGCCTGTAAGCTCAATGATGTCAAGAGCTTTGGCTTCATGATGAACATTTCCTGTCATCCACTCGAGAACCCATGTCTTCGTATCTCTATTATAACCGCGAATGTGGGGCGTAGCATAGAATTGAAGCAGTAGCTCTTCATTCCAATGTTCTTTGTCTGTCACGAAGCTGAGCAGACCAGCATCACGAAAGCAGTCAAGTGCTTCTTCTAAGCATGGCAGTCCAACAATGGCTTTAGTGTCAAGGCGCATATGAGGGAAAATGCGCCCTTGATCATACAGAACACAGGAGCAATAGCTTCGCTGCTGATGACTCCATAAACGATCTGATGATATTCTTGGCTTTGTGTAGGGGTTCTTTGAACTGTCAAAGAATGTGTTGTGGCTTTTGAAGCCATTTGCATTGAAGGACCCGACAAATGTGGCAGTACCTGGAAACCTTGGCAGTCTTGGCTTTGGCTTCTGGACCTGAGGCCTATGCTCAATGTGATAATCAAACTGAGGACCAGAGACAGTAGGCGGAGGGACCAGAACGGGCCATCTTACTGTGATTAGCTCGCCATGGTTGTATGCTTGCTTAATTGTATAGGGCCTTGGTGGCGGAACAGGAGCAGTGGCAGCAACAGTGGCTTTGGGCTGCACAACAGAAGCTTCAGGAGCATTTTCAGCATTGACTTCTGGTATGGTGCTTGGGACAGGCTCCACATTAGCTTCAACCATGACTATGTCATCAGCTTCATTGGTGTTGGTGGTGGCAGCCTCAAGGTTTTCAACCTCCACTTGATGAGCTGGAGGGTCAGGCACAGACACATTCACATCATGAACAACTTCTTCAGGAATGGGGGGAGTACGGACACGTTCTTCTTGAAGTTTGTCATCGGCTGATGCAGCAGGATTGTCTTCAGCAGCTGGGGCTTCAGACATGGAGACATTCACAGTTGGAGTGGCTTCTGAAAACACTTGACATGCAACAGGTTGATGGTGCACTTCTCCCCCTGGAACGCTCGGAAGAGGGACTTGAGGCCTTGGTCCTTTGCGAAGCCTTTGTAATACAGGCGACGCCTTTGGAGATGGAGTAGGCAGGTCCTCATCCTCTTCAACTTGCATGGATGGTGTGACTTGTTGTTGTTGGGGAGTACTGGGGGAGTCTTGTTGTTGCGAGCGATCAGCCCATGAAGCATCCTGAGCAATTGGCGTCAGAGGACGACCAATGCTGATGATTTCGCTGTTCGTAAGAACAAGCGATGATACCACATTGTATTCAATTTGAGGAAGAACTTCATCATCTTCAACATTGTCATGGTGACCAATGTCTTCAGCAGTGATGGGATCAACTGCTGGAGTCTCTTCAGCTTCAGGAGCCTCTGTGGAAGCAGGCTCATGAACAGTCATTCGTAGTTCTTGGGTTGCAGATGCAGGATGAACCACTGAGATGTGTTCAACAACAAGGGGCTCTATGGGAGCAGCCCGATTTTTCTTGGTCTTGCGCTTATTCATGGAGGGAGCAGCATCAGAGGCTTCTGAGGTTTTCCGTTTTCTGGCTTTAGCCTCTGCAGCCCTCGTCTTCTTCTGTTCTGAAGCGGTTGACGTGACTTTTGGCTTCGAGCCAGCCATGCTGCTTGGGAAGACAATGCGAGGTTCATCTTGCCTTGAAGGTGCAGATTGGACAGTCGATTTCTTCTTCTTTGCAGCCATCCTGGGGTCGGTGCCAGGACGATCAAGAGCCTTGCGCTTCTTAGCCTCATTGTAGGCAAGCACACACTTGTCAGTCAGATTTTTCATGCGCTCTTTGGAGCCTCGAGCTTCTTCACGCTTCTTGTGAAAGGCTTCTTTGAGCTCGTGCAGCATGATCTTAAATTTCTTGACATCTTGCACGTTGAGCATGGCCACATGATTCTTGAACTGAGCCTTTTTATAGTCAATCTTATGCTTCAGTTCGATGATGCGCTGAGCAATAGCTAGCTCAGAAGCAATGGCGCCATTGAAGGCGACGCTGAGGCCAATTGGAAGTTGCAAGTCATCAAAGCTGAGATTTGGTGTGTCAAACCACTCATTAATGAAGTTATGGATGATTGCCACGTCAAAGAGAGGCAAGTTGTTGAAGATCTCAGCTTCTTCCTTGCTCTTGATCAGTTGCTCAAGAGCATCATCTGCAAGATCGTCATCGCTGGACAGATCAATGTGATCTTCACGTAGAATAGCAGCAGGAGTCAAAGTCTGATCAGTACTCTTGATGATTTTCTTTTTCTTCTCCATCTTCTTGGAGATGCGTGAAAGATCTTCAGACTGCACACTATCTTCAGGAGGTGCAGTGGCCAGTGGCTTCACACGAGAAGCTTTTGGAGGTGCAGCTGATGTTGAAGCCTTAATTTTCTTTGGCTTCTGCGGCCTTGGAGGAGGAGCTGGGGCTTCATCAGAATCAGCATCATTATCAGAATGATCGACTTTGGCACCTTGCACCAAGATGTAAGAGATGAGGCCATCAAAGTTTGAAAAGGGGCCAATTCTATTTTCTTCCGCTTCACGTGTGCCATCAGCACGGGGAGCAGAGGGACCAGGATTGAAGTCTAATCCCCATGACTTCTTGTTTTCCTTTGCCGAAGGCTTTGCATACTGGAAGTTGCGCTTGAAGAGATTATCATCACAACACCAGAGCAATGATGATGGGTCGACATCTTCAGGCTGTGGTCCACGAACCATACACGGATAGAACTCTTGTGCAATGGCTTCAGCTTTGTTCTTGGGGGGAAGGCCTCGATAGAGAATATCACCCCAAGGACTCTTGATAGCATTCTTCTCAGCGTACTCTTGGGTCACGAATTTGTACTTGAACCATTGTTCAGCCCAATAGCGTCGAATCCATTGGATTCGTGTCTTGCGCTGATTATAATCCTCTTCAGGATCTGTTTTGTAGATTTCTGCAAGATCATGAGGCAGATCCTTTGATGTTCCCCCTCGACGCTGTCTGCCACCCTTCCTTACAGATTTCTCCGTAGCCATGAACTTCAAACTGAATGGTTTCAATATGTTCAAAGGCTTCAAAGGCTTTCGCTTGCTGGTCAGACAGGAACTGGCTTCGGGAGATTCAATGTGTTGCTGTAAGAATTCTGCAAACGAATGCAGACTATGAGAACCTAGGGATTCTCCCACGGACATGTACCTGTGACAGCATTAGAGATGCGAGGGAAGGGGAAGAGGTCATATGCATTCTCAGAAGAGTATGAAGATAAATCAGTTTGAAGAGATTGACCTCATGTCGCGAAGACATTCACTTATATGTTGAGAGTCGGTTCCAGATTTGTACGAATCCGTGAATAAGTACAAGTGAGGAATCTAACTAGATATGAAGCTTAAGTGAATATGCTAGGCAGTATGAGATGCAGGTAGAGTAGATCTAATTTTGTATAGACAGAAACCGATTTTGGTAAATTGGATGAATCATTGAGGATCAAAAAGATGGTAAAAAAAGAGTTATATTTACCACATGATGAACTACTAGATGGGATGAAAGGAGACCGAGCAGCTCAATCCACCATGCCCTAACTTGGTGACGGAGGACACCTACGGCGGCGGCGGAGAGGACGATGCCCGCGGCCGGCATGAGGACGGCGTCGGAGAAGTCGCGACAGCTAAGCGCTTCGTCGCCGGCGTCGTCGAGAGCTAGCGGTGGCGCTAGGGTTTTGATGAGGTGGAGAGGTGGAAGAAGGTTTTCTTGATCGCAGGGGGCACGTATTTATAAGAAGGTGTGTGGCACAGCGCAATTACGCAGGTGCCCCTGCCTGTTCACATCTGAGGGACACGTGGCAAGCATGCAACATACTCAGAGTTGTCCCACGTTCCCACACCCGCCAAGTTTGTCGGATGGTCGTTCCGGCTTCTCCGGATTTCAACAATAAACATGAATCATTTAAAAGGACTTGATGTTTGTCTCTGTGTCTTCTGCTGACAAGGATGCAGAGAAGACATTTGATAGTTTCGACAGAATGCATATGATTTGGACAGATAGAGTTTGAGATAGAAAGCATAGAAAGATTAGAGTCCGATCACATTCACTTAGTTCAAAAGATTCAACAGTGAAGACATAGCTATAAGTGAATGCTGTAGAGGACAGAAAACTAGTGAAGTAATTCATGAAGATAAGTTGAAAGTTGAAGACAAATCAAATGCGAATGTATTCAACAATAACACCATGAGTGAAACACTTCAAACCAAGAAATTTGGTGGTGGCGTTACCCACCGTATAGGAAGTATTAGACCCAGACACGGCGCACAATTATCGTGGCGCTCCGAAGTCAAATTCCATGTTAATGTATTCACACTCAGAATGTAAGTCCTCATTGATTGAAGATATACTTTACTTCGTGTGTTGCACATCTAAGTCATCAACATGCATAAGTGTTGGGATGTGTGCCTGATCACAGGACATTTGAGGATTCCAGGATATTTAGCTCACACCGTAACTTGCAAAACCTTTTCTCATCCAAGGGCTTTGTGAAGATATCTGCCAGTTGCTCTTAAGTGTTGACGTGAATGATGTCAATATCTTTCTTCATGACATGATCTCTGAGGAAGTGATGACGAATTTCAATGTGCTTTGTCTTCGAGTGCTGAACTGGATTGTTGGCAATCTTGATGGCGCTTTCATTGTCGCAGAAGAGAGGGACTTGCTTCAGATTGATGCCATAGTCCTTGAGAGTTTGCTTCATCCACAGAAGCTGAGCACAACAAGATCCAGCAGCAATATGTTCAGATTCAGCAGTTGAGAGTGATACACAATTTTGCTTCTTTGAAGACCAACAGACAAGTGATCGTCCTAGAAAGTGACATGTTCCTGATGTAGATTTGAGATCCACCTTGTCACCAGCATAATCAGCATCCGAGAATCCAACCAGATCAAATCTTGAGCCCTTTGGATACCATAATCCGAGTGTTGGGGTGTAAGCCAAATATCTAAGAATTCGCTTCACAGCTAAGTGATGCGATTCCTTTGGTGCCGCTTGGAATCGAGCACACATGCAAACACTAAGCATAATATCTGGCCTAGATGCACATAGGTAAAGTAAAGAACCAATCATGGAGCGGTATACCTTTTGATCGAACTCTTTACCATTGTCGTCGGGACCAACATGATGTTTGGCTGGCATTGGCGTCGTGTAACCTTTGCAATCTTGCATGCCAAACTTCTTCAGACAGTCTTTGAGATATTTTTCTTGAGAAATGAAGATGCCATTTCTTTGCTGAAGAATTTGAAGACCAAGGAAGAACTTCAGCTCACCCATCATGGATATCTGATATTGCTCTTGCATCATGTATCCAAACTCACCACTATACTTCTGGTTGGTGCAGCCGAAGATTATGTCATCCACATATATTTGGCATACAAACAGTTCACCATCATATGTCTTCGTGAAGAGTGTGGGATCTAGGGATCCTGGTTTGAAGCCTTTGCTCTTCAGGAAGTCTTTGATTGTATCATACCAAGCGCGAGGAGCTTGTTTGAGGCCATACAGTGCTTTGTTTAGTTTGTACACCATATCAGGATGTTTTGGATCTTCAAAACCAGGTGGTTGAGCAACATACACTTCTTCTTCAATCTTGCCATTGAGGAAAGCACTCTTCACATCCATTTGATATAGCAAGATGTTGTGGTGATTAGCATAGGCTAGCAGTATGTGAATAGCTTCAAGCCTAGCCACCGGAGCAAATGTTTCATCAAAGTCGATTCCTTCAACTTGAGTATATCCTTGAGCCACAAGACGTGCTTTGTTTCTGATGACTTGACCATGCTCATCTTGTTTGTTTCGATATATCCATTTAGTGCCAATAATGTTATGTTTGCGAGGGTCAGGGCGCTTGACAAGTTCCCAAACATTATTCAGCTTGAACTGTTGAAGTTCTTCTTGCATGGCTTGAATCCATTCATGTTCCATAAAGGCTTCAGCAACTTTCTTGGGTTCAGATATTGATACAAATGAATAGTGCCCACAGAAATTTGTTAACTGTGTTGCTCTTGAGCGAGTAAGCGGACCAGGTGCATTGATGCTATCAATTATCTTCTCAATTTGTACTTCATTTGCAACACGAGGATTAACTGGATGAAGCCCTTGCTCATGCTGATCATTGTCATCATTGGGAGGATTGTCTTCGGTCTGAGCATTGACTTCAGGTTGGTTTAGTGCAGAAATGATAAGTTCCTCTTCAGGCTGTGCTTCAGAGGGCATGATTTCACCAGTTCCCATCAGCTTGATAGATTCGCTGGAAGGAGCTTCATCTAATGTGCTTGGCAGGAGCTCTCGTTGTGAACCATTGGTTTCATCAAATCGCACGTCCATAGTTTCAACGATTTTGTAGTGGAAGAGGTTGAAGACTCTGTAAGAGTGCGAATCCTTTCCATAACTGAGCATGAAGCCTTCATGAGCTTTGGGTTCAAATTTTGACTTGTGATGGGGATCCTTGATCCAGCACCTAGCACCAAAGACTCTGAAGTAGCTGACATTTGGCTTCTTGCCAGTAAGGAGCTCATAGGATGTTTTGCCCAGAAGCTTGTGGATGTAAACACGGTTGATGATGTGACATGCCGTATCAATAGCTTCAGGCCAGAACTTTCTTGGTGTCTTGTTCTCGTCGAGAATTGTTCGAGCCATCTCAATGAGGGTTCTGTTCTTGCGCTCAACAATGCCATTTTGCTGAGGTGTGTATGGAGCGGAAAACTCATGAGTGATTCCCATTGTATCCAGATAGAGATCAAGCCCGGTGTTCTTGAATTCAGTGCCGTTATCACTTCTGATATGCTTGATCTTGATGCCATAGTTGTTCATTGCTCGATTGGCGAATCATCTGAAGACATCTTGTACTTCAGTCTTGTAGAGAATTATGTGCACCCATGTATATCTTGAGTAGTCATCAACAATGAAGAAGCCATAGAGACACGCTGTTGTTGTAAGGGTAGAGTAGTGAGTAGGGCCAAATAAGTCCATGTGCAACAGCTCAAAGGGTTGAGATGTCGTCATGATTGTCTTCGAGGGGTGCTTGGCCCTCGTCATCTTTCCAGCTACGCAGGCACCACACAAATGATCTTTCTTGAACTTGACACCTTCGATGCCTATGACATGCTTCTTCTTGACGAGAGTGTGTAAGTTCCTCATGCCAGCATGCCCCAGCCTTCGATGCCAGAGCCAGCATTCTGAAGCTTTTGCAAGAAGACATACGGCAAGCTGTGGACCTGCTGAGAAATCTACCATGTATAGATCACCTTTCCTATACCCTTCAAAGACTAGAGACTTGTCAGATTCCATTAGTACAAGGCAACGATATTTTCCAGATATCACAATCATGTTTAAGTCACAAAGCATTGAGACAGACATTAAGTTGAATCCAAGGGATTCAACAAGCATCACTTTATCCATGTGTTGATCCTTTGAGATTGCAACTCTACCTAGACCCAATACCTTGCCTTTACCAGTGTCAGCAAATGTGATTTGACTCTTGTCGGATGGACGTAAGGTTGAGTCCATGAGAAGACTTCGATCACCAGTCATATGATTAGTGCATCCGCTGTCCATAATCCATTCTGAAGCACGAGGTGTCATACCCTTGGCACCGCGTGCCATGAAGCAGTAGGTGGGAGCAGGATCGTCCTTGTCATCATCAGCGTTGGTGTGGGAGTCATTGTCTTCAGAGTTGAAGATGCACTTGGCAACATAGGTTGTGGCTAGAGCCAGACTTGCAACGCCAGAGTCAGACTCAGCTTCAGATTCCACCTTCGCCTCCTCAGAAGCAGACTCCTCCTCTGAATCCATTTCCTTGCCAACAAAAGCACGAGCCTTGCCAGATGAGCTCTTCTTATGAGATGAAGACTTTGATGAGGACTTGGAAGAAGACTTTGATGATTTCTTCTTCTTCTTGTCATCAGAGTCATATTCCTTGCTCTTCTTCTTCTTCTTCTTCTCATTGTCCCACTGAGGACACTCAGAGATGTAGTGCCCAGGCTTCTTACACTTGTGACATATTCTCTTCTTGTTGTCTGTAGTGGAAACTTCATCATTTCTTGAACTGGATCGTGAAGACTTTCTGAAGCCCTTCTTCTTGGTGAAATTTTGGAACTTCTTCACAAGCATAGCAAGTTCCCTTCCAATGTCTTCAGGATCATCAGAACCGCAGTCAGATTCTTCTTCTTCAGATGAGGAAACAACTTTTGCCTTCAAAGCACGAGTTCGGCCATAGTTCGGGCCATAGATATCTCTTTTCTTAGAAAGCTGGAACTCATGTGTGTTGAGCCTCTCAAGTATATCACACGGATCGAGAGTCTTGAAGTCAGGATGTTCTTGTATCATGAGGGCAAGGGTGTCAAAGGAGTTGTCAAGAGATCTCAGCAGCGTCTTGACGATTTCATGCTTAGTGATATCAGTGGCGCCGAGAGCCTGAAGCTCATTTGTGATGTCGGTGAGGCGATCAAACGTGAGCTGGACATTTTCATTGTCGTTTCTCTTGAAGCGGTTGAAGAGATTGTGAAGAACACTGATCCTCTGGTCTCTCTGTGTAGAGACGCCTTCGTTGACCTTGGATAGCCAGTCCCAGACTAGCTTTGACGTTTCCAGAGCACTCACATGGCCATACTGTCCTTTGGTTAGATGACCACAAATGATGTTCTTTGCAGTCCAGTCCAGTTGAATGAACTTCTTGACATCAGCAGGGGTGACACCTTCACCAGTTTTTGGAATGCCGTTCTTGATGACATACCAGAGGTCGACATCAATGGCTTCAAGATGCATGCGCATCTTATTCTTCCAGTAGGGATATTCAGTTCCATCGAACACGGGGCAAGCAGCGGAGACTTTGATTATCCCTGCAGTCGACATAGCTAAACTCCAGGTGGTTAAACCGAATCACACAGAACAAGGGAGTACCTTGCTCTGATACCAATTGAAAGTGCTAGTTATCGACTAGAGGGGGGTGAATAGGCGGTTTTTATCAAAGTCTTCAAAACGTGGAAGTTTCAAAGATAAACAATAGAAATGACCTAATTGATATGCAGTGGAAGATAAACTACAACAAGCAAGCCATAGTCAAGTATGCAATAATGTGAACGTACAAAGACTAATAGCAGCTAGGTAGTAAGGATCAGGATGGAAGATAGTACGAAACCAATCAACGATAGTAGTCAAGCAATGAAGTCAAACAGATAAGACAAATAAGCAATGACTTCACGAAGACAAACTCAAAGTAAAGGAGGGAAGAGATAGAACCAGTCACTTGATGAAGACACATGATTTGTTGGACCAGTTCCAGTTGCTGTGACAACTGTACGTCTGGTTAGGGAGGCTGAGATTCAACTCAGAAGACCGTGTCTACACCTTATTCCCCTTGAGCTAAGGACACACAGTCCTCACCCAATCACTCTGGTAAGTCTTCAAGGTAGACTTCCGAACCTTCACAGACTTCGTTCACCGGCAATCCACAATGACTCTTGGATGCTCAGAACGCGACGCCTAACCGGCTGGAGGATACACAGTCCTCAAGTGTAATAAGTCTTCAGGTCACACAGACAGAAAGACTTCAGTGATGCCTAACACTCTTTGGCTCTGGGTGTTTGGGCTTTTTCCTCGCAAGGATTTCTCTCTCAAAGGCTTTGAGGTGGGTTGCTCTCAAAACGACAAAAGCCGTAAATTCACTCTGAGCAGCCACCAATTTATGGTGTAGGGGGTGGGCTATTTATAGCCACAAGGCAACCCGACCTGATATGTCCGAAATGACCCTGGGTCACTAAGGAACTGACACGTGTTCCAACGGTCAGATTTCAAACACACACGGCAACTTCACTTGGGCTACAAGCAAATCTGACTCATCTAGCTCTGGATAAGATTTGCTCTCATTGTCTTCGCTCGAAGACATAGGATTTGGGTTGAGCATCACTTCAGTCACTCTGACTTTGTTCACTTGGACCCCACCTAACAGTACCCTATGACTCAACAAAGAAGAAAAGGAAACAACGAAACAACTCAGTCTTCGCGCTCCATAGTCTTCACTCAATGTCTTCTCATGTCATAGACTTTAGTGTGAATATCTTCACACACCACCATTGTCTTCAATGTCTTCATACATTCTTAGGGGTCATCTCCGGTAGGTAAACCGAATCAATGAGGGACACTACCTGCGTTATCCTGCAATTCTCACAAACGCATTAGTCCCTCAACCAACTTTGTCGTCAATACTCCAAAACCAACTAGGGGTGGCACTAGATGCACTTACAACGACCACTAAGATAAACCATAGGTAACTCTTCTCTACTCATTTCTGACTCCTCTCCTTTTCAACTCTATAGGATGGCGAACTCAAGGAACAAGTTCACACAGCCGGATGAAGACACTCCTTTCGGACGACACCTGAAGGAAGTTACTAGGTACCTGAACATCGGAATACCAAGCTTCGCCAGGACCTACATCGCCACTTTACCAGAAGAGGAGTGGTTGATGATTCGAGTTCAAGTTCCAGGAAGGATATTCATGCCAGTCACGGAGCCCATAGAGTTTTCCTTTGATGCACCAACCTGGAGTCTAGGAAAGAGCATGGCAGCCCACATCGCCATGGGACGCATTGGAGAAGTTTATCACAAGGATCTTAAGGACACTATCTACCAGATATGTGGGCGCCGATATGAGCAATGGGAGATGATCAACACCAGGAGGGACAAGTCCATTGCAGCTTTCATCCAGGAGTTAAACCAGGACATTCACCGCCAGGAGAAGCAGATGTGTGCAAGCATGATAGATTTGAAGAAGGCAATGACCAATATTACAAAGCTAGAAGAGGAACTCAAGTCTACACGCGATGGATACGAGGAGGAAATGACGATACTAGTGGAGAAGAATGACAACCTAACAAGGAATCTAGGAGTATTCATGGGAGACCCCGCACCAGGAGGAGATGACGACGATTCCAAGGACATTCGTTCATAGGACTACATCATCATCAACAACACTGATTCTGACCCCGATGATAGGGATCATGACTATGTTGATGAAGCTGGAGCGGATATCATGGAGTCTTCTACCGATTAAAAACTTATAGTCGACCACCATATCAGTAGTAGTTTTCTCCCATGTATATAATATAGTCAGAGCACGTTGTAATGATAGTTAAACCAATTGTATGCCCTTGTTTGAATTGATTGGTGTGATATGATTGTGTTTGTCTCATGAGCATATGGGTAGTGTTTTCTCTTTAGACCTCATTCTATTTTGTTTTCTCACCTTTTCTAAACCCATCAGATGCCTCCGAGACGTGACAATGGATTTGCCTTCCCACCGAAGCTCACTCAGTTGATGCAGCAGCAGAATACCTTGATGCAACTACTACTTCATAATCAGAACCAAGGCAACAACAACAACAACAACAGCAACAACCCACCACCACCACCACCACATGTTGATCACTTAGGTCATTTCCTAAGCTTGAATCCGCTGGTGTTCTCTAGTAGCACCAAGCCAATTGTTACAGATGATTGGCTCCGCAATATTAGAAGGGAGCTAACCACTCCAGGATGCACAGATGCGGAGAGAGTGCATTTTGCCGCACATCAGCTTGATGGACCCGCAACATCATGGTGGGAGAATTTCACAGCCACTTACCCCATTGACACTGTTACATGGGATCAGTTTCAGCAGGCTTTCCACACTGCCCATGTTTCAGCAGGGGCTATGAACATGAAGAAGCGCGATTTCACAACTTGCGCCAAGGGGGACACACAGTGGGCCAGTATGTGGATCGGTTTAGTAAGTTAGCATGTTATTCCCTTGATGACGTAGCTACAGATGTTGCTAAGTAGGAGAAATTTCTGGAAGGACTGAATGATGAGCTGAGCATGCAGTTGATGGAGACAACCTTCAACAACTACCAGGAGTTGGTAGATAGAGCTCTTATGATTGAAGGGAAGCAGCAGCAGATAGATAGCCGCAAGAGGAAGTATGGACAAGGGAAGTACAGTCCAGGAGCTCAGTAGAGACCCCGTTTTACCCCGAACTTGGGAGGACACATTCACCATAACCATGGAGGCCATAATTCCAATGGAGGAAGTTCGCATAACCATAGTGGCCCCAAGAATGGAATGGAAATGGAGGAAGCAACGACCAGAACCGTTCCAACCCAGCAACGCCCGCCAAGAAGGATCTAAGTCGCATTACTTATTTCAAGTGCGGGAAGAATGGACATTACAACACTGGGTGTTCTGAAGCAAAGAATGGAAATGGCAATGGAAGCTCTGGGAAGAAGCCCAACCCTTTCAACAGGGGACAAGTGAACCACGTTAGCATGGAGGAGGTTGAAGAGCAGCCCAATGCAGTTATAGGTAAGTTTTTGGTTAAGTCATTTACTGCAATCGTTCTTTTTGATACTGGTGCATCACATTCATACATATCAAGGGGATTTGTGGATAAGTATAAGTTGCCCACCAAAGTTCTTAGGACACCTATGTTAGTAAGCTCGCCGGGATCAGAGCATATGGCAAGCCAAGGATGTTTTCAAATGCCATTGACCATAGGTAGGCATGTTTTCCCCTCGGATCTGATAATTCTGGAGTCACAAGGGTTGGATGTGATTTTGGGTATGGATTGGCTATCGATGTATGGAGGAAACATCGATTGCGCCAGTAAGTTGATTATGCTCACCACCCTAGAAGGAAGAAGGATCAAGTATGTATCCTAGCATGTGTCGAAAAGGACTCAAGTAAATTCCTTAACAGGAGTTGTACATGAGGAGGTACAAGTGGTGAAGGATTTCCCTGACGTATTTCCAGAGGAGTTGCCAGGCATGCCACTGGATAGAGACATTGAGTTTTTGATTGAGCTTCTGCCAGGCACCGGGCCAATATCAAAGAGATTGTATCGGATGCCCACACAGGATTTGGAGGAGATTAAGAAGCAGATTAAGGAGTTACTGGGTAAGGGTTACATTCGACCAAGTTCATCACCTTGGGGAGCCCCAGTACTTCTAGTGGAGAAGAAGGATGGATCATTGAGGATGGCTGTTGATTATCATGCGTTGAATGAGGTGATGATCGAGAATAAGTACCAACTGCTGATGATCAATGATTTGTTTGAATAGTTGCAAGGAGCTAAAGTATTCTCCAAGATTGATCTGCGATCAGGATACCATCAACTGAAGATTCGAGAGCAGGATATACCAAAGACTGCTTTTGTTGGGGAACGTAGCAATAATTCAGAATTTTCCTACGTGTCGCCAAGATCAATCTATGGAGATTCTAGCAACAAGATAGGGAGAGGATGAGCATCTGCATACCTTTGAAGATTGCTAAGCAGAAGCGTCACTAGAACATGGTTGAGGGAGTCGTACTCGCGGCGATTCAAATCGCAGTAGATCCGATCTAACACCGAACGGACGGCGTCTCCGCGTTCAACACACGTACAGCCCGGGGACGTATCCTCCTTCTTGATCCAGAAAGGGGAGAGGAGAAGTTGAGGGAGAGCTCCGGCAGCATGACGGCGTGGTGGTGGAGCTTGCAGTTCTCCGGTAGGGCTTCGTCAAGCACTACTGAGGAGGAGGTGGAGTTGGAGAGGGGGAGGGCTGCACCAGGGGCAAGGGCTGAAGCTCCCATGCACCTCCCCACTATTTATAGGGGTGGAGGGGGCTGGTTTCTTGCCCTCCAAGTCCATTGGGGCATTGGCAAAGGTGGGAGGAAAGAAATCCTATCATTTCCCTTCCCCACCATTGTTATCCCCCCTTTTTAGGGATCTTGATCTTATGCCTTTGGGATATGATCTTATTCCTTCTAAGGAGGGATCTTGGTGCGCCTTGACCAGGGGTGTGGGGACTTGCCCCCACTACCCACGTTCATGTGGGTCCCCCCATGCAGGTGGGCCCCACTCTGGAACCTTCTAGAACCTTCCCGGTACAATACCGAAAAATCCCGAACATTTTCCGGTGGCCAAAATAGGACTTCCCATAGATAAATCTTTACCTCCGGACTATTCCGGAACTCCTCGTGATGTCCGGGATCTCATCCGGGACTCTAAACAACATTCGGTAAGTGCACACTAATTCCCATAACAACTTTAGCGTCACCGAACCTTAAGTGTGTAGACCCTACGGGTTCGGGAATCATGCAGACATGACCGAGACATCTCTCTAGCCAATAACCAATCGCGGGATCTAGATACCCATGTTGGCTCCCACATGTTCCACGATGATCTCATCGGATGAACCACGATGTCGGGGATTCAATCATTCCCGTATACAATTCCCTTTGTCAATCGGTACGTTACTTGCCCGAGATTCGATCATCGGTATCCCAATACCTCTTTCAATCTTGTTACCGGCAAGTCACTTTACTCGTTCCGTAATGCATTATCCCGCGACTAACTACTTAGTCACATTGAGCTCATTATGATGATGCATTACCGAGTGGGCCCAGAGATACATCTCCATCATACGGAGTGACAAATCCCAGTCTTGATTCGTGCCAACCCAACAGACACTTTCGGAGATACCTGTAGTGTACCATTATAGCCACCCAGTTACGTTGTGACATTTGGTACACCCAAAGCATTCCTACGGTATCCGGGAGTTGCACAATCTCATGGTCTAAAGAATGATACTTGACATTAGAAAAGCTTTTAGCGAACGAACTACACGATCTTGTGATATGCTTATGATTGGGTCTTGTCCATCACATCATTCTCCTAATGATGTGATCCTGTTATCAATGACATCCAATGTCCATGGTCAGGAAACCATAACCATCTATTGATCAACGAGCTAGTCAACTAGAGGCTCACTAGGGACATGTTGTGGTCTATGTATTCACACATGTATTACTGTTTCCAGTTAATACAATTATAGCACGAAAAATAGACAATTATCATGAACAAGGAAATACAATAATAACCATTTTATTATTGCCTCTAGGGCATATTTCCAATAGTCTCCCACTTGCAGTAGAGTCAATAGTCTAGTTCACATCACTATGTGATTGTAATGAATCTAACACCCATGGGGTTTGATCATATCTCACTTGTGAGAGAGGTTATTAGTCAACGAGTCTGAACCTTTCAAATCCCTGTGTGCTTTACAAATCTCTATGTCATCTTGTAGATGTAGCTATCACGCGCTACTTGGAGCTATTCCAAATAACTGTTTTACTATATGAATCCGGTTTACTACTCATAGTCATCCAGATTAGTATCAAAGTTTACATCGACGTAACCCTTACGACGAACTCTTTTACCACCTCCATAATCGAGAAAAATTCCTTAGTCCACTAAGGATAACTTTGACCGTTGTCTAGTGATCCATTCCTGGATCACTCTTGCACCCCTTTACTGACTCATGGCAAGGCACACTTTAGGTGCGGTACACAGCATAGCATACTGTAGAGCCTACGTCTAAAGCATAGGGGACGACCTTCGTCCTTTCTCTCTCTTCTATCGTGGCCAGGTCTTGAGTCTTACTCAATACTCACACCTTACAACACAACCAAGAACTCCTTCTTTGCCGATCTATTTTGAACAACTTCAAAATCTTGTCAAGGTATGTGTTCATTTGAAAGTACTATTAAGAGTTTTTTATCTACCCTTATAGATCTTGATGCTCAATGTTCAAGTAGCTTAATCCAGGTTTTCCATTGAAAAACACTTTTCAAATAACCCTATACGCTTTCCAGAAATTCTACATCATTTATGATCCACAATATGTCAACAACATATACTCATCAGAAATTCTATAGTGCTCCCTCTCACTTCTTTGGAAATACAAGTTTCTCATAAACTTTGTATAAACCCAAAATCTTTGATCATCTCATCAAATCCTATATTCCAACTCCGAGATGCTTACTCCAATCCTTAGAAGGATTGCTAGAGCTTTGCATACTTGTTAGCATCTTTCAGGATTGACAAAACCTTCTGGTTGTATCACATACAACCTTTCCTCAAGAAAATCATCAAGGAAACAATGTTTTGACATCCTATCTGCAAGATTTCATAAATAATGCAATAACTGCTAATATAATTCCAACAGACTCTTAGAATTGCTACGAGTGAGCAAGTCTCATCGTAGTCAACTCCTTGAACTAGTCAGAGAACATCTTAGCGACAAGTTGAACTTTCCTAAAGGTGACACTTACCATCATTGTCCGTCTTCCTTTTAAAATCCATCTGTACCCAACAACCTTACGACCATCAAGTAATTCTTCCAAAGTCTACACTTTGTTTTCATACATGGATCCTCTCTCGAATTTTATGGCCTCGAGCCATTCGTCGGAATCCGGGCCCACCATCGCTTCTCCATAGCTCATAGGTTCATTGTTGTCTAGCAACATGACCTCGAAGACAGGATTACCGTACCACTCTGAAGCAGTACGCGTCCTTGTTGATCTACGAGGTTTGGTAGTGACTTGATCCGAAGTTTCATGATCACTATCATCAGCTTCCACTTCAACTGGTGTAGGTGCCACAGGAACAACTTCCTGTGCCGTGCTACACACTGGTTGAAGTGATGGTTTAATAACCTCATCAAGTCTCCACCATCCTCCCACTCAATTCTTTCAAGAGAAACTTTTCCTCGAGAAAGGACCCATTTCTAAAAATAATCACTTTTGCTTCCGGATCTGAGATAGGAGGTATACCCAACTATTTTGGGTGTCCTATGAAGATGCATTTATCCGTTTTTGGGTTCTAGCTTATCAGGCTGAAACTTTTTCACATAAGCGTCGCAGCCCCAAACTTTTAAGAAACAATAGCTTAGGTTTCTCTAAACCATAGTTCATATGGTGTCATCTCAACGAAATTACGTGGTGCCCTATTTAAAGTGAATGCGGTTGTCTCTAATGCCTAACTCACAAACGATAGTGGTAATTTGATAAGAGACATCATGGTATGCACCACATCCAATAGGGTGCAGCTACGATGTTCGGACACACCATCACACTATGGTGTTCCAAGCGGTATTAGTTGTGAAACAATTTCCACAATGTATTAATTGTGTACCAAAATGCGTAACTCAGATATTCATCTCTATGATCATATCATAGACATTTTATCCTCTTGTCACGACGATCTTCACTCTGATATTACTTGAACCTTTCAATAATTCAGACTTGTGTTTCATCAAGTAAATATACTTAGAATCTACTCAACTCATCTTTGAAGTAAGAGCATAACGATATTCATTGTGTGCCTCGGCACTCATTGCACACATCAAATGTATTACTTCCAACAAGTTGCTCTCTTGTTCCATCTCACTGAAAATGAGGCCTTTCAGTCATCTTGCCCACGTGGTATGATTTGCATGTCTCAAGTGATTCAAAATCAGGTGAGTCCAAACGATCCATATGCATGGAGTTTCTTCATGCGTATATACCAATAGACATGGTTCACATCTCTCAATCTTTTCAAAAAACGAGTGAGTCCAAAGATCCATCAACATGGAGCTTCTTCATGCGTTTTATACCAATATGACTCAAATGGTAGTGCCACAAGTAGGTGATACTATCATTACTATCTTATATCTTTTGGCATGAACATGTGTTTCACTACAATCGAGATTCAATAAACCATTCATTTTAGGTGCAAGACCATTGAAGGTATTATTCAAATAAACAGAGTAACTATTATTCTCCTTAAATGAATAACCATATTGCGATAAACATAATCCAATCATGTCTATGCTCAACGCAAACACCAAATAACAATTATTTAGGCTTAACACTAATCCCGATGGTAGAGGGAGTGTGCGATGTTTGATAACATGAACCTTGGAAATATTTCCAACACATATCGTCACCTCGCCTTTAGCTAGTCTCCGTTTATTCCGTAGCCTTTTATTTCGAGTTACTAACACTTAGCAACCGAACCGGTATCTATTACCCTGGTTCTTCTAGGAGTACTAGTAAAGTACACACTAATATAATGTATATCCAATATACTTCTGTCGATCTTGCGAGCCTTCTCATCTGCCAAGTATCTAGGGTAGTTCTGCTTCAGTGACCGTTCCCCCCATTACAGAAGCACTTAGTCTTGGGTTTGGGTTCGACCTTGGGTTTCTTCACTAGAGCAGCAACTGATTTGCCGTTTCATGAAGTATCCCCTCTTGCCCTTGCCCTTCCTGAAACTAGTGGTTTCACTAACCATCAACAATTGATGCTCCTTCTTGATTTCTACTTTCACGGTGTCAAACATCATGAATAGCTCAAGGATCATCATATCTATCCTTGATATGTTATAGTTCATCATGAAGCTCTAGTAGCTTGGTGGCAGTGACTTTGGAGAAACATCACTATCTCATCTGGAAGATTAACTCCCACTCGATTCAAGTGATTGTAGTACTCAGACAATCTGAGGACATGCTCAATGATTGAGCTTTTCTCCCTTAGTTTTTAGGCTAAGAAACTCGTTGGAGGTCTCATACCTCTTGACGTGGGAACGAGCCTGAAATCCCAATTTCAGCCCTTGGAACATTTCATATGTTCCACGACGTTTCAAAAATCGTCTCCGGTGCCTCAATTCTAAACCGTTTAACATTACTGAACTATCACGTAGTCATCAAAATGTGTATGTCAAATGTTCGCAACATCCACAGATGACGTTCAAGGTTCAGCACACCAAGCGGTGCATTAAGGACATGATCCTTCTGTGCAGCAATGAGGACAATCCTCAGTTTATGGACCCAGTCCGCATAATTGCTACTATTAACTTTCAACTAAATTTTCTGTAGGAACATATCTAAAACAGTAGAACTAAAGCGCAAGCTATGACATAATTTGCAAAGACCTTTTGACTATGTTCATGATAATTAAGTTCATCTAATTATTTAATGAACTCCCACTTAGATAGACATCCCTCTAGTCATCTAAGTGATACATGATTCGAGTCATCTAGGCCGTGTCTGATCATCACGTGAGACGGACTAGTCATCATCGGTGAACATCTTCATGTTGATCATATCTACTATACGAATCATGTTTGACCTTTCGATCTCTTGTGTTCCGAGGCGATGTCTGTACATGCTAGGATCGTCAAGTCAACCTAAGTGTTTTTGCGTGTGTAAACGTGGCTTACACCCATTGTATGTGAATGTTAGAATCTATCACACCCGATCATCACGTGGTGCTTCAAAACAATGAACTTTTGCAACAGTGCACAGTTAGGGGGAACACTTCCTTGAAATTTTAGTGAGGGATTATCTTATTTATGCTACCGTCGTTCTAAGCAAATAAGATGTAAACATGACAAACATCACATGCAAATAATAAAGTGACATGATATGGCCAATATCATCTTGCGCCTTTGATCTCCATCTTCGAGGCGCGGCATGACCACCTTCGTTACCGGCATGACACCATGATCTCCATCATCATGATCTCCATCATCATGTCTTCATGTAGTTGTCTCGCCGACTATTACTTCTACTACTATGGCTAACAGTTAGCAATAAAGTAAAGTAATTACATGGCGTTTACATTGACACGCAGGTCATACAATAATTAAGACCACTCCTATGGCTCCTGCCGGTTGTCATACTCATCGACATGCAAGTCGTGATTCCTATTACAAGAACATGATCAATATCATACATCACATCCTTTTGGCCATATCGCATCACATAGCATACCCTGCAGAAACAAGTTAGACGTCCCCTAATTGTTGTTGCATGTTTTACGTGGCTGCTATGGGTTTCTAGCAAGAACGTTTCTTGCCCACGCAAAATCCACAACGGTGATATGCCAATTGCTATTTACCCTTCATAAGGACCCTCTTCATCGAATCCGATACGACTAAAGTGAGAGACACAGACACCCGCTAGTCACCTTATGCAACAAGTGCATGTCAGTCGGTGGAACCTGTCTCACGTAATTGTACGTGTAAGGTCGGTCTGGGCCGCTTCATCCCACAATGCCGGCGAATCAAGATAAGACTAGTAACTGTAAGCAAATTGAACAAATCATCGCCCACAACTACTTTGTGTTCTACTCATGCATAGAATCTACGCATAGACCTAGCTCATGATGCCACTGTTGGGGAACATAGCAATAATTCAAAATTTTCCTACGTGTCGCCAAGATCAAACTATGGAGATTCTAGCAACAAGATAGGGAGAGGATGAGCATCTTCATACCTTTGAAGATGACTAAGCGGAAGCGTCACTAGAACACGGATGAGGTAGTCGTACTCGCGGCGATTCAAATCGCGGAAGATCCGATCTAGCGCTGAATGGACGGCGCCTCCGCGTTCAACACACGTACAGCCCGGGGACGTCTCCTCCTTGATCCAGCAAGGGGAGAGGAGAAGTTGAGGGAGAGCTCCGGCAACATGATGTCGTGGTGGTGGAGCTTGCAGTTCTCCGGCAGGGCTTCGCCAAGCACTACTGAGGAGGAGGTGGAGTTGGAGAGGGGGAGGGCTGCGCCAGGGGCAAGGGCTGAAGCTGCCATGCGCCTCCCCACTATATATAGGGGTGGTGGGGGCTGTTTCTTGCCCTCCAAGTCCATTGGGGCATTGGCAAAGGTGGGAGGAAAGAAATCCCATCGTTTCCCTTCCCCACCGATTGTTATCCCCCCTTTTTAGGGATCTTGATCTTATCCCTTCGGGATATGATCTTATTCCTTCTAAGGGGGGATCTTGGTGCTCCTTGACCAGGGGTGTGGGGCCTTGCCCCCACTACCCACGTTCATGTGGGTCCCCCCGTGTAGGTGGGCCCCACTCCGGAACCTTCTAGAACCTTTCCTGTACAATACCGAAAAATCCCAAACATTTTCCGGTGGCCAAAATAGGACTTCCCATATATAAATCTTTACCTCCAGACCATTCCGGAACTCCTCGTGACGTCTGGATCTCATCCGGGACTCTGAACAACATTCGGTAACTGCACACTAATTCCCATAACAACCCTAGCGTCACCGAACCTTAAGTGTTTAGACCCTACGGGTTCGGGAATCATGCAGACATGACCGAGACAGCTCTCTGGCCAATAACCAACAGCGGGATCTGGATACCCATATTGGCTCCCACATGTTCCACGATGATCTCATCGCATGAACCACGATGTCGGGGATTCAATCAATCCCGTATACAGTTCCCTTTATCAATCGGTATGTTACTTGCCCGAGATTCGATCGTCGGTATCCCAATACCTCATTCAATCTCGTTACCGGCAAGTCACTCATTCCGTAATGCATGATCCTGTGACTAACTACTTAGTCACATTGAGCTCATTATGATGATGCATTACCGAGTGGGCCCAGAGATACCTCTTTGTCATACGGAGTGACAAATCCCACTCTCGATTCGTGCCAACCCAACAGACACTTTCGGAGATACCTGTAGTGTACCTTTATGGCCACCCAGTTACATTGTGACGTTTGGTACACCCAAAGCATTCCAACGGTATTGGTGAGTTGCACAATCTCATGGTCAAAGGAAATGATACTTGACATTAGAAAAGCTTTTAGCAAACGAACTACACGATCTTGTGCTATGCTTAGGATTGGGTCTTGTCCATCACATCATTCTCCTAATGATGTGATCCCGTTATCAATGACATCCATGTCCACGGTCAGGAAACCATAACCATCTATTGATCAACGAGCTAGTCAACTAGAGACTCACTAGGGACATGTTGTGGTCTATGTATTCACACATGTACTACGGTTTCCAGATAATACAATTATAGCATGAACAATAGACAATTATCATGAACAAGGAAATACAATAATAACCATTTTATTATTGCCTCTAGGGCATATTTCCAACAACTTTTACCACAAGGTACGGGTTATATGAGTATACCGTTATGTCATTTGGTCTGACTAACGCGCTTTCCTATTTCATGAACATGATGAACAAGGTGTTTTTGGATAAGTTCGTCGTGGTGTTCATTGACGATATATTGGTCTACTCGAAGAATGAAGAGGAGCATAAGGAGCATTTGCGTTTGGTTCTCAAGAAGCTCAGGGAACATCAGTTGTATGCCAAGTTCAGCAAATGTGAGTTTTGGTTGAAGGAAGTTGGATTTCTTGGACATGTTATATCCAAAGAAGGAATAGCAGTAGACCCCACCATGGTTGTTTCTGTGACTAAATGGGTAGCACCCACATTAGTTGGACAGATCAGGAGTTTTCTTGGACTCGCAGGTTATTACCGGAGGTTCATTGAGAATTTCTTCAGGATTGCAAAGCCCATGACAGAGTTGTTGAAGAAGGACACCAAGTTCAAATGGACTGAGGAGTGTGTAGCCACTTTTCAGGAGTTTAAGAAACGTTTGGTTATAGCCCCAGTGCTGATTGTTCCAGATTAGCGAAAAGATTATCAAGTGTATTGCGACGCTTCTCGTCGAGGACTTGGAGAAGTGTTTATGCAGGAGGGAAGAGTGGTCTCTTAAGCCTCACGACAGCTTAAATCTCATGAGCAAAATTATGCTACTCATGACTTGGAGTTAGCAGCAGTAGTGCATGCGTTGAAGACATGGAGATACTTTCTCATCGGAAACCATTGTGAGGTGTACACGGATCACAAGAGTTTGAAATACATCTTCACACAGAAGGAGTTGAACCTCAGGGAGAGGAGATGGTTGGAGATCATTAAGGATTATGACATGAAGTTGCACTATCATCCCGGAAAGGCTAATGTAGTCGCCGATGCATTGAGTCTCAAGAGTTATGTCAATATGCTCATGACTGGAGGATTACCCAAGGAGTTAGCAGAGGTTCTTCGCGAGCTATGTTTGGAAATAGTTCCAAGAGTTTATGTAGAAGCAATGGAAATTCGTTCCACTTTGATGGATAAGATCAAAGAAGCCTAGAAGACTGACAAGGAGATTGCCAAGATAAAGGAAAGGATGAGCAAAGGAAAGGCAAAAGGATTTCGTGAGGATGAGCACGATACTTTATGGTTTGAGGATCGCGTATATGTGCCTAATGACCCCAAGATCAGGAAGTTGATTCTGCAGGAGGCCCATGATTCGCCGTATTCGATTCACCCAGGAAACACTAAGATGTATCTGGATTTAAAGGAAAGTTTCTGGTGGATAGGAATGAAGAATGATATTACTGAGTATGTAGCAATATGTGATGTATGTCAGAGAGTGCATGCAGAGCATCAGAAGCCAGCATGATTGTTACAGCCATTGCCGATACCCGAATGGGAGTGGGACAAGCTTGGCATGGATTTTATCACGGGATTGCCCATGACTCATTCAGGCTATGACTCGATATGGGTTGCAGTCCATCGGTTGACAAAAGTAGCTCATTTCATCCCAGTGAAGACCACTTATACAAGTGCAAAGTTGGCAAAGATATACATAACCAGGATTGTATGTCTGCATGGAGTTCCAAGGACCATTGTATCAGATAGAGGAACCCAGTTTACCTCAAAGTTCTAGAATCAGTTGCATGAGACTTTGGGTACTAGGCTAGAGTTCAGTACATCCTTTCATCCACAGACAGATGGACAGACCGAGAGATTCAATCAGATTCTAGAGGACATGTTGAGAGCTTGTGCGCTAGATTATGGATCTAGTTGGGACGACAATTTGCCGTATGCAGAGTTCTCTTACAACAACAGTTATAAAGCCAGTTTGAAGATGGCCCCTTTCGAAGCCTTGTACGCAAGGAGGTGTAGGACATTGTTGTTGTGGGATGAAGTTGGAGACCGTCAGTTGTTTGCACCAGATTTGATTAAGGAGTCTGAAGAGAAGGTTAAACTGATATGCGACAGACTCAAGGTAGCCCAGTCCAGGCAGAAGAGTTATGCAGATTCTAAACGCAAGGAGACAGTTTATGAAGTCGAAGACAGAGTATATCTTCATGTGTCCCTGCTTCGAGGTGTTAATCGTTTTGGAGTTAAGGTAAAGTTAGCACCCCATTTTATGGGACCATACAAAGTTTTGGAACATATGGAAGAAGTTGCTTACAAGTTCGAATTGCGAGAAGGATTGTCAGGAGTTCATGATGTGTTTCACGTTTCCCAGTTGAAGAAGTGCCACACGGAGATGGCCAATATTCCTCTGAGAGATACAGTGCCGAATTGACCTACGAGGAGAAACCAGTGAAGATTCTCGAGTTTGCCAGTCGAGTCACACGCAACAAGGTTAGCAAGTTTTGCAAAGTTCAGTAGAGCCACCATACCGAGGATGAAGCCACCTGGGAACGAGAGGAAGACCTACGGAAGGACCACCCGCACCTATTCTCTAGCCAACCCGAATCTCGAGGGCAAGATTCATCTTAAGGGGGGTAGGTTTGTAACATCCCAAATTTTCAATTTGGAATGTTATGCATAGGTCGTCATATGCATATCATATTTTATTGAATTTTGGTTGATCCTAGAAATTCTAAGCAACTAAAGGACCCACGGAGAGAGTTGGGGATTTCATTATTTTCATATCTGAATTTTTCCCAAATATTGAAAATAAGATCACTTTGGGTTTAATCATTTTTGTCTCCAAATATTTCAAGTATTAGAATAAAATAGAGGGGATGAAATGACTTATCCAAAATAAAAGAAATATTGGAGGAAAAATGTTAAAATCAAATTAGTATTTTATTTGGACTTTTATTGCAATTTTATTTGAGTTAGAAAAATTGCACGTTTTCAAAATTTGCCTTTTAGGCCAGAAAAATGTTCACTTTGTGCTAAATATTCTATTTAGACGAAGAAAATTGTTTTTGGCATTTTTAGATTTTTAGGATTTTTTTAGGATTTTTTTCTGTTCGGCAAATTTGTTTCAAAAAGAAAAGTTTCACGCCCGACTGGGCCGAAGCCCAGCCGAGCAGGCTGGCCCAAACCGCCGCTGCCTCCCTCCCGTGAGCAAGTCGAACTCGCTGGAGTCCATCGCTGCTACGCCGCCGGCCGCCCCCTCCCCCAAGTCGGAACCCCCCGACCCCTTTAAAAAGCGCAGC